>NW_028261392.1:37155096-37455096 GCF_051295495.1 Thamnophis sirtalis
CTACCCAGGCCCCTATCTTGCTTTCAAACCTGTCTTTTCCCTCTAATATATTTTTCCCTTGGTTTAAATCATCAACCATTACTATTTCCACTGTTGCCTCCTCTTTGTCTTCCACCTTCATTTCCTCTGTTGACACCTCCTTTCCCTGATGATCATCATTCCCTGATGATTCTTTACTCATCATCCCTTGTATGGTGTTCTCTATTCTGTCCATAGTCTCCTTAAATTCTTTCTTCATAATGTTTTTTTTTTAATTTTGAAAAAGTAGATCCATCTCTTGTACAATTCCACTCATCTCTTCTTTATTAGGTACCTTATTTTCTTTTTAAAAAATCAATTTTTGTTTAACAGTCCAAGAAGCTATTTATTCCATCTTTAAGTTACTAGTCCCAATTCTTTATGTCCCATTCACAATCAGTTCCATTTAAATAGTTCCAGAGATTATACTTGAATCTGCAATAATCCAATATTCATAGAGTGACTAGAAGTAATTCAATGAAGATTTTCACCCAACTTCATTTAATAAAAATAAAAATGTTTATTTTCAACATAACTGGTTAAGAAGAAAAAAAAATCTAATTCTAATTGGAATTTTTTTATCCCTTCCTTCTTTTTTTCTTTCTGTTCTATGTGTGAAGCAAAATGCTCCCAATATTAGTACATTTTTCATGAATAGTGAATCACTTATGTAACATCTTAAGAACAAAAATGTAATTAAATTTTATTTAATTATCTCATTTCTTCATTTTTGTCAACCTTAAATCTGCTCCACTTATTTTCCCCTTAGTTTCTTTCTCTTTTAATATCAGTATATTCTTAGTATGCATTTCCATGTACATGTCTCTTAAAATATACATGGTTGGCATTATTTTCTAACATACACATTTGTATTGTATATTATTTTTTGTGATTATATTATGAGCTTTGTAAATTTTTGACAGGATACTTCCATTAAAAATTCAAAATATATTCAGATATATCAAAATATATCTGAATTTATTTGTATTTAAGTGTTTGTTTAGAATGCAGAATTTATTTAATCTATATTTAATCATGAATTAAACATCCTGCTTTGTTACATTTTTACATGGAAATATCAGCTATTTGACTCTGACAGAGGATAAAGTTTTATTTGTATAAAGAAATGGAAGTAACAGAAATATGACAATTATTTATCTAGCTGGCAAATTGGGAAAATAAAATTTTGTAAATAATAAGGATACAGTTGGACTATTTTCATCCCACCATAAAACTATGTGTGTGTGTGTGTGTGTGTGTGTGTGTGTGTGTATGTGTGTATTTGTGCTGATAAATAAATAAAGGGAGACTAGTATAGATCTATTTCAAGCTATTTAGCTCTCATCAGCTAGCCATATATATATATATATATATATATATATATATATATATATATATATATATATATATATATATATATATATATATATATATATATATATATATATATATATATATATATATATATATATATATATATATATATTGCGAAAAGAAAAACAAAGTTACAAAAATGTTTGGTTTATATGACCATCTGTGAGAAATTGCAACTTTTTTCCACTGAAAATAATGTTTCTTATTATTAGTAAATTAGTTGGGAAGGAGGAGTTAAGAAAGAAATTTAAATATTAAATTAAATTGAAAATAGCCTAAACTTTAGCCATTCATTGATTTCCAGCTCTTATCTAATAATAGCAGAAGTCAGACTTCTTAGGGGAAAAAATGAGATTATCTTCGTTATCAGGGTAGAATATTTGTCCCTTATTCAACTGATTACCATTTGATATTTTCTATCATCATGATTTTTTTATCCTAGCTTGTTGCCTTATTCCAATAAGATAAATTTAGTCATTTCCTCCCAAAAATTGAGCTTTTAGCACAGATTCTCTGATGAATATATAATGCATATATTCTACCAAAAAGGATAAAAATTGTATCACTAAGAGAACCACATAGATAACTACAGGAGAACTGGGATGTATACATATTGATTTGGTGTTGATATAATTTATTCATCCAATATCCTGAAATTGAACCAAATTGCTATATATGTTCTAATGTTGATTCAAAAGGTCTTTGGGGTGATTATTTGTGAATAGCATCAGAATATAATTTGAGTTTATATTCTTCATTTAACCAGTTTAATTCTTGAAATTTTGGCTCTTGCCACCACTTCCATGCCAATGGTGTTCATGTCAATAATGACAAAGCAGAAGACAGATGGAACCTTGTATGTCTCTTTTGTTGTAATACATTTTTTGTAATTAAAAAAAACCCAATTTGCCATTATCTTGGCTTCTTGTTCATAACAAATACTTTGTATGTATGTAAAACAAAATTGAAATGAAGATTGCTATTCTTGTGAACCAGTAGCTGAATTTAGATCAGTGTTTCCCAACCTTGGCAACTTGAAGATGTCTGGACTTCAACTCCCAGAATTCCCCAGCCAGCATTCGCTGGCTGGGGAATTCTGGGAGTTGAAGTCCAGACATCTTCAAGTTGCCAAGGTTGGGAAACACTGATTTAGATTGTTCATTAATATATGTAACACAGATGAATTTGGTTGCATGGAGCAAATATGCTTTAGACTTTAATGGCAGGCAAAGAGGGGGGGGGGCATTTATCTCTATTGTGCTAGATATTTCAGCTTTGAGACTGCTATTAGTATTTCATTAGTCTGAGATCTCTTTTCCACAGAGTGTTGTTTATCCAAATCTAGCACATAAGGTTCAATAAAGGCAAAAGATATTTCAGTTATGAACAAAAGCTTCAAAATGAAAGCTTCACTATTCAGTGAATCTAGATTTTTACTGAAATAATTGTTTAGCCTATGAGAAAGCACTGCTTAGCCATAAACTCTAAGCTTTCCTTTGAAAGCATCTTCTCCCAGTCGTACCTCCAGGTTTCTTGGTCCTCCATGAGTACACAAGACCCACTAGAAAGAGGGGCAGATGGAGAGACTGAGAAGGAATCTGCCCACTTGGTTAGATGGAGGCTGAGGGATCTGACAGTTTTTGTTGTTGTTGTTGCATGCAGTCCCATATTCAAACAACTCAGATCTTTTGGAGGCTGGGATATTTGAGGTAACCTTAAGAACTGATTTTCCCCCATCAAGAACAAATGAGATAATCAATGGCATTTAATACATATCTAATATTATCTTTCATATACATCTGTGGAACAATCCCAGTCTGACCAGAATAAAGAAAATCATGAAAAAGTCAATTTAATTTCTTTGCAAGTATTAGGTCTTAAAGTAGTCCAAGTCAAGAAACAGACACTGCAAGAACTACTGACATTCTGCAGAATGTAATAGAAGCTTGAAAGTCTGAGAGATTCTTTCTCCCACTATCAACTCCTATATCAAAGAAAATTAACAAACTTAAGTTTATTTTCAGTGCCTTCTTCCTTTCAGCACTAAGCTGCTCTTTAGGTAACAGCAACTGAATACCTTCTTGAAGGCGTTGCATTTTTCCTTTCATAGAGATCTACAGGTAATAAAGAAATTTGCCTCTACAACTTTAGACAAATTGGATCATCAACCTCTTCATCAATAAATAAATGTCTGTTGCCATGAAGGTGGAACTTTCGGATGCAGTTCAGTCTCATCATTACTTAAGCTAACAGTTATTTCAGAATTCCTTTGAAAGACTGATAGGTATATTCATTGGAAAGAAAAAAAATGAGCCTGGAGATTTATTCAGTTTTAATTTCTGTATTGCTTCTTTTGCTTCCTCTTCTGTGATTTTAATGTGAAGTTGGTTAATTTCTCGTTCCTCTTACTTATTGGCATTATTTGGTTTAAGTAGGAAATAATTTGATCCTTGAACAATTTCACTTGTATCTAAATATACTGTATGAAGCACACTGAAAATCAATGGACAAGATATTAAACAATGAAGGGGAGGAGTTTCTTCTTCTAAATGCCTGGAACGTTAAAATAGATAAATAGACAGACAGACAAAGGAGATTGTGTATGCTAAATGAAGAGGTCCCATTCCCAGTTCAGTTTATGATGTATTTTCTCAGATATCAGATAAAGTTATCTTCTTTTCCACACATTTCAGAATCATAAAATACCCTTTTCTCCACTCAATATTCCCCCAACCTTCATTCTTTCCCCCTTGTCATTGTGCTCCACTGAATGGGGACTAACAGTGAGGTAAAAGACATCAGAAAAAAAATGAGGGAACTGGTGATTTAGCAGTTGGAGTTATACCACTACAGCATCACTACCAACCAGAGTAGCATAATGTGGGACTGAATATGAAAAGAAAACAAAATTTATTTATTTTATTTATTTTATTAAATATATTTATATGCCGCCCAACCCTGAAGGACTCCGGGCAGTGGAAATGGTGAATGAACTGGGAGAATTTGTACTCAGAGAGTTATTTGGAGAAAGGTTGGAGGGATTTTCTTTCTAACATAAAAGCTAGAAAAATATGATAGTCCAAGAGCAGAATGAAATCAGGCTAAGTCTTTCTCAACCCACACTCTATGCAATTTAAATGCATTTCAGATTAATGAGTTGCAAAACACCACTATCTGCAGCTATTATCTGAAATTTTATCTCTCTATACATGCACTGAACTTAATAAGGCTTTTAGGTAAAAAGTCTGAAATGATTACATGTACAAGTTCCGCTCTAACTCTGTTATTCAATTTTCTGTATGTTTGTTCTGAGTTTCAAAGATGACTGTGACTCAATAACGAATTATAGAAGTCACTTTGTTTTAGAAATTGACTTCCTTTTGTGGCTCTATTACTTCCCCATACACTTCCCCAATTTTTCTTTTCAAATTTCTTGCCATCATACATTAACAGTTTACAGCTCTGTAAAATAAGTTGATTCAGTACTAGAAATAATCAAGAAAGGAATGAAAAAATAAAATTGTCAGTATAATCCTTTAGTGAAACTCTATTTTGACCACATTTGGAAGACTATGGACTCCTTTCACTTCCTGCTTATTACAGCAGAAATATGAATTATTATCTATGTTAATAATCACATATATATTTTAGGTCATTACCCACCCACCCCCAATCAGCCATACGAGGCAGACCAGGCCAAGTAATAAATCAATAGAATCAAGATAGAATCAAGATCACATGAAGTCTTAGTACTTTATAAAATCATAGCAAAATTTATAATATGGTAGATCTCATTTTTCTGAATTTGTACATTTGGTTTCACTTGATAGTATTCACCTGGTTTTAGGAAGAAAAATTCGAGCTTCATCATTTATGTGACAATATAAAAGAAAAGGAAATTATAAGCTTGGTAGCATTAATCTTTTTTTTTTCAGAATAGTAAATATTTTTCCACCGATTAATCTGGAAATATTAATCAATGTTTATTTGCATACAAAATCTGATTTCATTGCCAACCAATTCAGACTGGATTATTGTAATGCGCTCTACATGGGGCTGCCCTTGAAGAGTGTTCGAAGACTCCAATTAGTCCAGAATGCAGCCACGCGAGCGATTGTGGGTGCACCAAGGTACACCCATGTTACACCTATCCTCCGCAAGCTGCACTGGCTACCTATTATCTCCAAATCCGCTTCAAGGTGCTGGTCGCTACCTATAAAGCCCTACATGGCATCAGACCTGGGTACCTGAGAGACCGCCTCCTGCCGATTACCTCTCTCAGACCAATTAGATCGCACAGGTTAGGTCTCCTCCGGATTCCATCTGCCAGCCAATGTCGGCTGGTGACTCCCCGGGGGAGAGCCTTCTCTGTTGCAGCTCTCTGGAACGAGCTCCCTGTTGAGATCCGGACCCTTACTACTCTCGCGGCCTTCCGCAAAGCCACCAAGTCCTGGCTGTTCCAGCAGGCGGGGGGGGGGGGGCTGAGAAGCATTTACCTCCACGGAAATTGTGAATGTTGGTTTTGTTTTTAATATGTTGTTTTTATCTCGTTTTCCCCCTTTCCCTTGTCTTTTGTGAGCTGCCCGGAGTCCTCCGGGAGTGGGCGGCATACAAGACAAATAAATAAATAAATAAATAAATAAATAAATAAATAAATAAATAAATAAATAAATAAATAAATAAATAAATAAATAAATAATAAATAAATAAATAAATAAATAAATAAATAAATAAATAAATAAATAAATAAATAAATAAATAAATAAACAAACAAACAAACAAACAAATTTATCTGTCAATGTAATTGACAGTCACAACCTGTCTGTTTGGGCAACATCTTTCTTGTGGCATCCAGGCAACTAAGATTTCTATCATTTAATCTCAGTGAATGAATTAAAAGCCTCAAGCAATAACTGATAACTTGTATTTATAACTTCACAAAACACAACAGGAAGACCCTTTTCTGTATGAACTTTGTATTTTTCTTCTATGCATGAATTCTGAAATGTGATTTTTCAAAAGAAAAATGTTCTGATGCTAACCTTTTCTGCTAACCCTTTATAATGGCCCACATTTTTTTCCTGAAACAGGTATCAACTTTTTAAAAAAAGTCTCTTCAAGCAGGATATGAAAGTATGGGATATTCTAGGAGTTGTAGTATTTCAAACAGAGCTTTGCAAGAACATACCTGTATTGGAACACTACAGCTCCAAGAACTTCCTAGTATCACTGACTGTGGAACCATCTCCTTCATGACTAGAATAGGCAGGAAACTGATGACAATTACCACAGTAGATTGTGAAAACATCTCAGTGTTGGAATAAGTGAGAACTGGGACATATGGAACAATTTGTTATATTCTATGTTCTATTTTTATGTTTTGCTATGATTTGTGGGTTAATATGGGTTTTAAATATGAGTAAACTATTCTTCCAAGTTCATTCACCATTTAATTGGAATGAGTGAGAGCTCTAAGCAAAGCAAAATGTGTGTGCATTTATATAAACTAACATTTCAAATGTGTACAGTTTTGTTCTTGCTTTCTTTTCAGATGAAGGTGTAATTGCTATATGCTAAAGATCTGAACATTAAGATTTGGCATATTATGGAAATGTATTCCAATATTACCATGAAATTCCCCCCCCCCTTCCTCATTCTTAAATTGGAAGAAACTTATTGCCTTTTTCCTCATGTAAAAATAATGTATTTGGTCTTGGAATTGTGAATGTCTATTCAATAAAGAATTAGGATGTTTGAAAAAAATATCCTGTATAAAATGAGTTATTTCATTGGGAAATCAGAAATGAGATGTTCATATCTCTTGGAAATCTAACAGGCTCCTAGATTTGACAGGGACAGCACTTAGATAGGACTTAACTTCCTTTGAGAACTGTCAGGCTGATAAAGAGAAAGACAGATCAAGTGCAGATATGCAGGATTTTGAAAAGCTTAGCATGTCTTGAGAGAGGAAAGCTTGAATCTTTATCATGTTTTACACTGAACATCAAAAATCAGTGAATATAAGCAAAATCCAGTTTTATGTAGAAAGAACTTAAGAGGTCATTCCCTAACTATATGTTGGTGTAGAGTTTTATATTTAAAGCAAGGCTTTGTACCAGTGGTGGGATTCAAATAATGTAACAACCGGTTCTCTGCCCTAATGACCAGCTGGGTGGACGTGGCCATGGTGGGCATTGCCAGGGGGTGTGACAGGCAGTGTTCAGCCTCCTGCACCCCCCCCCCAGAGCTAAAATGGGTAAGGTGACCAGATTTTCAGATTGGTAAAGAGGGACACCTTTGTGAGGGGGGGTGGGGGGGCTTGATTAAAATTTTTATATTTTGTCAAAAGGTCACCCCAGGACACTGAAACCAGCATAAATACGAATCTGTTGCCAAACAAAATTTTGATCACGTGACCATGAGGATGCTGCAACAGTCGCTAAGTGTGAAAAATGGTCGCAACCATTGACTTATAAATAGACTAATGTTCTGAAAACCTGACCTAAATTACTATATATTTTAAATAGCTGTAAAGCTATGCTGAAAAAGTTGTTCTCAAGGTATTGTGATAAATTCAATAAAAAGAAGGGAATTCTTCATGAACTTAAGGAGAAATGAGAGTATTGGATAGTAAATGGGCAAATAAAATTAACAATCAAAGAGAATATTTGCACCTCAGGGTTGAAATGAGATGTTCTCTCTTACTTTCCTCTTCCTCTCTTCTCTCTCTGAATCTCTCATCCTCTTTCTCTTTGTCTCTCTTCTCTTTCTCCTTCTTTTCCATTCTTCCTTCACTTATTCTTTCTTTCTCCCTTCTCTCTCCTCTTTGTCTCTTTCTGTCTCCCATCCTCTTTCTCTTTGTCTCTCTTCTCTTTCTCTCTCCTTCTTTTCCATTCTTCTGTCACTTTCTCTCTCCTTCTCCCTTCTCTCTCCTCTTTGTCTCTTTCTCTCACCCTCTTTCTCTTTGTCTCTCTTTTCTTTCTCCTCCTTTTCCATTCTTCTATCACTTTCTGTCTCCTTCTCCCTTCTCTCTCCTCTTTGTTTCTTTCTCTCTCTCTCTTACCCTTTTTCTTTTTCTTTCTTTCTCTCTCCTTCTTTCCCACTCTTCTGTCACTTTCTCTCTCCTTCTTTGTCTCTTTCTGTCTCTCTCCCCTCTTTTTTCTTCCTCTCTCCCACTCTTTTATCACTTTCTCTCTACCACCCAACCTGTCCCCATACTTATCTTCGACTGATCTTGTTTGCAATAATTTACCTTTTCTAAATAGGCGCAGTTCCCTTACCGGATCCCTCGCTCAATCAAACACACACACGCACACACACACACAAACACACACACACAAAAAAAACCATTTTTCTCCAAACTTTGGTCACAGCATTGTTCTGACTTCAGCTGGTGGGAACAGCTTTCCCCTTTCCCCGTCCAGTTTGGCAGCGAGTCTAGCAGAGAGCTGTCCCCATCCCCGGTGACCGGGGCGGAGCGGGGGTAGCGAGAAGGCAGGCCCGGCTCTTCTTGGCTTCTGCCTCTCCTAGCAGCATACAAGAAACCCCGTGATCTCCGGTCTCTCTTAACTTAGATACGGAAACTAAGCCCGGCGCCTGATACAGACATCACAAGGGAAACGGCCAATAGGAACGGCTCGTGGTCACAGATCAAAAGAGGAGATCGCGACGGAGAAAAAGCATCCATTAGCGCTGTCCTCCCTCCCTTCCCTACTTCTGCGCATCTCGAGACAACCGCGTAAACAGAATTTGCCCCGAAGTTTTTCCCGCAGCGGATGGGCGGGGGAATGAATGAGCGGCTCACTCATTCCCCGCCCATCCACCCGCTCACAAGCTACAGTACTCAGCCCATGCGAGCAGCAGCGGATGGGCGGGGGAATGAATGAGCGGCTCACTCGTTCCCCGCCCATCCGCCCGCTCACAAGCTGCAGTACTCAGCCCATGCGAGCAGCAGCGGATGGGCGGGGGAATGAATGAGCGGCTCACTCGTTCCCTGCCCATCTGCCCGCTCACAATCTACAGTACCCAGCCCATGCGAGCGGCAGCAGATGGGCAGGGGAACAAATGAGCGGCTCACTCGTTCCCCGCCCATCCGCCCGCTCACAAGCTACAGTACTCAGCCCATGCGAGCAGCAGCAGATGGGTGGGGGAATGAATGAGCGGCTCACTCGTTCCCCGCCCATCCGCCCGCTCACAAGCTGCAGTACTCAGCCCATGTGAGCAGCAGCGGATGGGCGGGGGAATGAATGAGCGGCTCACTCGTTCCCCGCCCATCCGCCCGCTCACAAGCTGCAGTACTCAGCCCATGCGAGCAGCAGCGGATGGGCGGGGGAATGAATGAGCGGCTCACTCGTTCCCTGCCCATCTGCCCGCTCACAAGCTACAGTACCCAGCCCATGCGAGCGGCAGCAGATGGGCAGGGGAACAAATGAGCGGCTCACTCGTTCCCCGCCCATCCGCCCGCTCACAAGCTACAGTACTCAGCCCATGCGAGCAGCAGCAGATGGGCGGGGGAATGAATGAGCGGCTCACTCGTTCCCCGCCCATCCGCCCGCTCACAAGCTGCAGTACTCAGCCCATGTGAGCAGCAGCGGATGGGCGGGGGAATGAATGAGCGGCTCACTCGTTCCCTGCCCATCTGCCCGCTCACAAGCTACAGTACCCAGCCCATGTGAGCGGCAGCAGATGGGCAGGGGAACAAATGAGCGGCTCACTCATTCCCCGCCCATCCACCTGCTCACATGCTACAGTACCCAGCCCAGCAAGCTAGCAGCTGATGGGCGGGGGAGGGTGGCAGCTGTTTTTCACCTCACGCAGAGAACTTCCACTCGGTCCCGGAGCTTCTGCCAGAAGCAGAACCAGGCCACAGGGGGAGCTTCGCACTCCCATGCCCCATTTTGAGTCTAGTAGGTCTCCCTGCACTTACCTTGGAGCCAAAATAGGGCACGGGGGGACTCCTGGAAGGGACGGGGCTGGAAGGGATGGGGCCAGCCAGCAATTTAACAACTGGTCTGTCTGAACCAGCCTGAATTGGCTGAATCCCATCACTGTTTGGACATCTCAGACTTTGAAAAGGAACATATGGGAGGAGGTTCTTTTTCCTCTACTCTGACCCTAAGCCATGTTAAATTTACTATGTTATTACCAGCACTTTGAAGTGAGCTTAAAAACAAACAGAGAAAAGTTAGGTGAATGCAATTAATAATAGCAGAGTCATAGTATCCATATGCCAATCAGCGTAGCTGGCAGTTTGCCTGATGTGATCTTTAAAAGCAATTATATATGCCACCCAAATTGCAGTGATCTGAATAGGAGGCATAGATCACTGCTTCCCTTACTGGGATGGAGTGGGCTGGAACATTGGGGTCATAATGGGGAGGGGCAGATATGGCGGGAACTTCAGGGCAAGCCATTACCGGGGAAGGAGGGTTCCCTATATCAGAGGGATCCCTCCTTCCGGCCCTGAGAGTTCCACTCCAAGGCCAGATGGCGTGAGTAGTCAGGACCCTGGTCTCAGGTTGCTGTTGCTAAATGCCAGGTCTGTGGTTCACAAGGCTCCCCTCGTCCAGGACCTAATTACAGACGAGGGGGCAGACCTGGCATGTATTACTGAAACCTGGCTGGGCCCGGAGGGAGGCGTCCCCCTCACAGAACTGTGCCCAGAGGGTTTTCAGGTGCTTCATCAACCGTGACCCCAGAAAAGGGGCGGGGGAGTGGCCATTGCTATCCGACAGTCCTTAGCTCCTCGTAGGATCCCTGCTCCGGAGCTTGTCGGGTGTGAGTCCTTGCTGGTGAAGATGGACCTTGTGGGTCAAGTGGGCTTGTTGTTAACGTACCTGCCTCCCAACAGCATTGCAACAGCCCTCCCCTTGCTCCTCGAGTCAATACCCGAGCTGGCGGTTGAGTTCCCCAGACTTATGATACTGGGGGACTTCAATTTGCCTTCGCTCGGCGAACACTCTGATGGAACACAGGAGTTCATGGCTTCCATGACAGCCATGGGCTTGACCCAAGTAATCCAGGGTCTGACTCACTCAGCGGGCCACACACTCGACCTCGTATTTCTCTCAGAGCAGTGGAGTTGTGATCTTGGTCTGAGGGGTAGTGAGATCTTGCCCCTGTCATGGTCGGACCACTTCCTATTGAGGCTCGACTTTTGGAGACCAATCCCCCGCTGTAGGGAGGAGGAACCAATTAGGTGGTTCCACCCCAGGCGTCTTATGGATCGCCAGGGTTTCCAGACGGCGCTTGGTGTTATGCCTGATACTCTCGCCCGCAGTTCGGCGGAGACCTTAGTTGCTACTTGGAACTCGGTAGCGTCTGAGACTCTCCACCGAATTGCGCCTTTTTGGCCGATCCGCGGCAGTGGATCCAGGAGGGCCCCTTGGTTCACCGAGGGCCTCCAGGAGATGAAGCGCCAAAAGATACGCCTAGAGCGCCGCTGGAGGGCCAGTAAATCCGTGTCACACCGAGCACTTTTAAATGCCTGCATCGGAGCATATCTATCGGCAATACGGACAGCTAAGAACAACCACATTGTCGTTCTGATAGCGTCCGCTGAGTCACGCCCTGCCGCCTTGTTTAGGGTGACCCGCTCCCTCCTAAATACGAGGGTTGCAGAGAACCCCTTACAAGGTAGAGCAGAGGAATATGTCCAGTTCCTCGCGGACAAAGTTGCTCGGCTTCGAATGGACCTGGACTCCAATTGCGCAGAGCCAGCTGAGGTACCGGGGGAAGGTCTTGAATGACATCTCTGGACTGACTTTCAACCTGTTGCTCCTGATGAAGTGGACAAGGCCATGGGAGCGGTGAGTGTTGCCACATGTGTACTGGACCCGTGCCCCTCCTGGCTGGTCGCGAACAGCAAGGAGGTGACGCGGGGCTGGATCCAGGCGATGGTGAATGCCTCTCTTCGGGAGGGCTTCTTCCCACCGGCATTGAAGGTAGCAGTGGTGAGACCCCTCCTGAAGAAGCCATCGCTAGACCCAGCCAGTTTGAACAACTACCGTCCAGTCTCCAACCTCCCCTTCATTGGGAAGGTTGTCGAGAAAGTGGTGGCCTCTCAACTCCGGCGGTCCTTGGATGAAGCTGATTATCTAGACTCCTTTCAGTCTGGATTCAGGCCTGGCTACAGCACAGAAACCGCTTTGGTCGCATTGACCGATGATCTCTGGAGAGCCAGGGATGGAGGTCATTCCTCCATCCTAGTGCTTTTCGACCTCTCAGCAGCCTTCGATACCATCGACCATGGTATCCTTCTGCGACAGTTGCGAGAGGTGGGGGTGGGAGGCACCGTTTTTCGGTGGTTCTCCTCCTACTTCTTGGACAGGTCGCAGTCGGTGTTAGTTGGGGGAGAGAGGTCGACCCCTAGGCCCCTGAAATATGGGGTTCCTCAGGGTTCGGTCCTATCCCCCCTCCTGTTTAATATCTACATGAAGCCACTGGGTGAGATCATTCGACGGCACGGGATAAAATACCATCAATACGCGGATGATACACAGTTGTATCTGTCCGCCCCGTGCCAACTCAGTGAAGCGGTTGACATGATGTGCCAGTGCCTGGAGGCTGTCAGGGTCTGGATGGGGGTTAACAAGCTTGTGCTCAATCCAGACAAGACCGAGTGGCTGTTGTGTTTCCCTCCCAAGAATTTGGTCAATATTCCATCACTCAGGCTGGGGGGGTGAAAATTTATGCCCCTCAGACAGGGCTCGCAACTTGGGAGTCCTCCTGGACCCACAGCTGACCTTAGAACACCATTTGTCGGCTGTGACCAGGGGGGCATTTGCCCAGGTTCGCCTGGTGCACCAGTTGCGTCCCTACCTGAACCTGGAGGCGCTCGCAACAGTCACTCATGCCCTCGTGACCTCAAGACTGGACTACTGCAATGCGCTCTACATGGGGCAGCCCATGAAGATTATTCGGAGACTTCAACTCGTCCAGAACGCAGCCGCGCGAGCGATTGTGGGTGCACCTCGGTACACCCACGTTACACCTATCCTCCGCGAGCTGCACTGGTTACCGATTAGTCTCCGGATACGCTTCAAAGTGCTAGTCGTAACTTATAAAGCCCTTCATGGTATTGGATCTGGGTACTTGAGAGACCGCCTGCTGCCAATTACCTCCCAAAGACCCATTAGATCACACAGGGTTGGCCTCCTCCGGGTTCCGTCTACCAGCCAATGCCACCTGGCTACTACCCGGGGGAGGGCCTTCTCTGTGGCAGCTCCGGCCCTCTGGAACGAACTCCCCGCAGGGATTCGGACCCTCACCTCTCTCCAGGCCTTCCGAAAAGCCATCAAAACCTGGCTTTGCCGGCAGGCCTGGGGTTGATGAGTTCCCCTCCCCTCTCGACTTGTATGGTTGTGTGATTCTTGGCTATTTTAATTACTTGTATTCTGTTCTATGTTCCCCTTTTCTCCTTTTGAGTTGTTCGCCGCCCTGAGTCCCTCCCGGAGAAGGGCGGCATACAAATAATAAAATTCAATTCAATTCAATATTTAATAAATAAATTGAGTTAAAGTGTATTCTGAAGTTCTGGCAACTCTGTTTTCTGAAAGGAATATTGTTATTGATTCATTATTCTTTAAATCAGTCACATGAAATTAACTATTCACATGAGGTTCTAAGTGTTATTTTGTTATGTATGGATAATGCAGGAAGTGTTTAAAAGCTTTCAGACAACAGTATAATCGCTTTGTGTAAAATGAAATGGTTTTGAATGTTAACTTTCTTATCAAGTAGTTTACTTTTGTTAAGTACTCATTGTGTGGCTTGTGATAGCCCATTGAACAGGAAAATGTGTTGATCGTAAGACCACATAGACACTTAATTTTAACATTGGCAGCCCACAAAACAAGATGTTCCTAAGACTTATTTTACTAATTCATTAATTAATAAAAAGTGTTAACAATATTGCAAGGCAATATTGCAACTATTTAAAAATAGTTTTGAAATGTTGCTTCATAAAACATTCTTAAAAATAAATTGAATGAAGTCACTTATCTAATTCACACACAAACACACACAAACACACAAACACACACACACACAGATGTTTAAAAAATCTGCTTAAAATAGTAATTTAGACTTACATGATGTTCCATCTGCTGGCACATAAGTGTTTAATTATACTTATATTTATTTTCGAATTCATTTCTACATTATGTTCAATAAAAAAACCTGTATGAATTCACCAGTATGAATTATTTAAAAAAACTACCTTTTTGTAAATACTAAAACCTGATAAGTAGACATGCAACACATAAGCATGTTTTAAAATAATAATTTTATTAATATTATAATTGTAATAGTATAAATTAATATAAACTAAAAGAGTAAAAAGGGGTAAAATTTACAAAGATAAAACTGTAGAAAAAGAAATGTAAGAATATAATTAAAGGAAATATATTAAAAATTGGCTTCCAATCTTCATCATAACATATAAACAATTCTGGTAATTTTTCACTTTCTCTTAATTTACAAGCATTGATTTCTTTGTCCTATATTCCATTTCTTGTCTAGAAAACAAATCAAAGTCCATTAAGAGTTGCCAGAAATATCACCATATATATTTGAAGCTTGATCAAATAAATTAACTTTATATACCTTCTTTTTAACAATCCTTATGCCATTAAAGTAATATTGTAGAACTTTTCTTTTCACTTTCTTGGTTTGTTATTTATACAGTAATTCTGTTTTTTATTTGTAATTTTGATTTTAATCAACCATTTTTTGTATGTCCAATAAAACACCTTTTTTCATATCATTATAACCTGTTCCTTCTAGACCTACTTTCAGTGTCCAAATAAAACGTGTTCCTCTTCTGCCATTTCTTCCATAACATATTTTGGACACAATCTATCCATAGAAGCAAACATTGCTATTTACATCGTTGACATTAACTTCTGATTCCATTTTTCAAAAGGGTGCTTCAGTATTTCCAATGTTATGATAATTTGCATCATTCCATAGTTTTAATCAAGTTTGTGCATTCCTCTCCTTTAATTAAAATCTTTAGTTCCCTCTAGTGTACAATTTTTAAAATTGCTATAATGACTTAGAAAAAATTCAAGGCAAATCCTTGGAAGTCCCACAGGGCAGATTCTTTATAATTAATTCCACAATCTTATTTCAAATTTATCTAGACCCTTAATCCATTTATAACTTTCTAAAATCAAAGTCGTAATTAGCTTTTTGCTATTTATTTCATTTTTTTTTCTTAAGCCTTTAATTTTTTTTAATTAATGTTTGGAAGCAGACTCACCCAGTGTTGTCAGACTTGTCAATCCAAAAGTCTCTAATAGCTGAAAAGTAGTTAAGCAATTTCTGAATGTGGTTAGAAAAGGAAGTATGCAAATTTAATTTCTTTTTAGGTCCTGACTATTTCCTCATCTCCCAGGGCTCAAAACCCTCCAGAGATTTCTGTCTTGTGGTCTCCCATGAGGGATCAATTTTCGGAGCCCTTGAGGGTAACTCCTCCCCTTATCTGGAGAGGTTTCGAAGAGCTGAAATACTCACCAGCTCTGGGTTCTTCACCATGGTCATCAACTCCATTTTTTTGCAGAACTGTCTTCAGTCCACAATTTCTTTCTCCATAAGAAGTTAGCACATCAAATGGGAAAATATAGGATACCATTTTGCATTGTTGCATTTACACACTTGTTGCCCGCTAAGCTGCTCCATATCAGCTGTCCAGTTCATTGATTCACTATTGAAAATTCAAGTAATTGGATTATGAATAAGGAGTGATGATGTATGATTGAATCCTGTGAATGCTGGGGGAAAGGTATCTAAAGAAACTGCCACTATTAAAAGATGTCATCAGATTGAAGTAGGGCATTGCTTCTCTAACACCATAATCCATTATCTATGGAATTAAAGAATTGAAAGGGGACATTTAGGTTACAAAATCCAGTCTTATACTAGAATCCAAATTAAAGCATCCCATAAATACTGCTGTGCACCCTCTACTCAAGTAAGGTGGACCCTACCACTGTTCTGAGTCATTTAGTTTCCGCAATTGCTCTTACTCTCCCTATCCTTCTGCCTTCCTTTAAATTAAATGCATTGTTCAAATCCTCTTTCCTAGAATGATAGGAAACAAGGCTTCACTTTCTTCTGGGTAGCACTATGTCATGTATTTGAAGAATATTGTTATATATTCCCCCAGTCTTTCTTTTTTAAGGCTAAACATTTCCAGATTACCTTTCAATAAGATTTACTGTCCAGTCCCCTGATCACAATTATTTCTCTTCTCTGAATCAGATATTTTGGGTCTGCATACTTCTTAAAGCATGCTATCTATTCCTGGACAGAGTACTATAGAAAGAACTGATCAATGCAGAATAAAGTAGAAATCTCATGATGAAATTTTATTTCTGACAATGCCATATAGAATTACATTTCACTTGCCTGAAATGAAGCCTCATACCATATAGTTTTGGCAGTTCCTAAAGTACAGCTATTCTAACATCTTTTCCAGAAGTCAATACCTGACAACCCACTTCTAATGTTTTTCTCAGGTAATTGTTTGCAATTTAGTATATTTTTTCTATAAACTCAAATCTGACATGAACTCCTTTCTCCTATGCATTTAGCTTCCAAATACACATCTATGTAGGCTCAACTAGCTTTCTTCAATATCAATATCCAAATGTCATCATTACATGTAGAATTTTACATTTTTTGATTAAACATTTCTTATTGGAATTTCCTGGTGGTAATCTGCTTGACCAAATTTGTTTACAATAGATTCAGTCTAATTAAACTCCCCCACACAGCTGCTTCATGTTTCCTTGAAAGATTTGCAACTTGTTTCTAGAAATGCACCTTAACCTTCTAACCAGTTGCCTGGGCAACAGTAGGAAGAACAATATTACTTGTGTTGGTTCCCCCACTTCTTTTAACTCAAATGTTCTCTGCAAAATCAAGTAGTTAAATTATTTTGTTTTCAATATAATTTCACCTGGATATTTTTAATATCAATTTTTCTTTCTCTTCTTCTACTGCTTCTATTTCTTTTATTTCCTTCGATGTTTATATTTAAGTCATAGATGACAATCCAATAGGTCTCAGTTATACGTATTAAATTATATTTGTCTTCTTGTAATAAGACTTTGAGCTCATCCTGTTTATTTCCTATTTTCTGAGGCACAATGGCCATGACCTTTATAAACCAATGTTCTTTATGATTTTTCATTTAATGGTTCACTTGAACCTGTTATAGCATTTCCAAATCTTTCTGTAATATACTTTAGGGATTTTAACTGTTACATTCATAGGACTCAATTTAAAGCTCTTTTGATCAAGTTTACCAAGTTTCAGCCAATCACATTTTTTGCCTCAGATCATCCCAAAACCACCATCCAGATAATTTGGACCATGGTTCTAAAAACTAATTCTTTCCATTTAATTTCTCTTCCAGTCTCCTTCCATGAAGTGGAAGTATGGATTATACTATCACCTCAGTAGTTGAACTCCTTTTCTCATCTTCCAAGTTCATGAGAATAAAGCTGGAACCATTTAGTAATATAATTTATTCCTACACTAATTAGCAGACAGAGCTAATTGTCAATAGCCTTGATCAATATTAGAAGTTATTTTGTTCTACTTTAATTTTGCACTGGTCACAATTAAATTCTGTTCTATTTCATATTTTAATTTGAGTTCCTGATAGATAGCATATTATTTACAAATTGGTTGTGATAATGCAAATATAATGAAATCTTATAATTGACTAAGTTGCAAAACAGATCAAAATTTTGCTGCCAATACCATCCAAGTATTAGAAATGAAGTCATAAATAAAACATAATCTGAAAGAGGAATAGGCAGTCTTTTATAGCAATAGCAATAGCAATAGCAATAGCAATAGCAGTTAGACTTATATACCGCTTCATAGGGCTTTCAGCCCTCTCTAAGCGGTTTACAGAGTCAGCATATCGCCCCCAACAACAATCCGGGTCCTTTTACACAAAGTCAAGGAAGAGGAAACATACTCAAATCTAGAAACTGCAGAATTTTTAAAGTTTACTTCTTAGAGGCCCATTTAGTATCATCAGCAAGAAAGTTGGGATTATTTGACTCAGGACAAATTCTTAACCATGAACAATCAGTCCACAAGTTCTCTGGTTCTCAGGTGAGCATTATTTCATTTGGCTATCAAGTTAGTTATCATGTTCTCTAGGCAGTCAGTGTTTATTGTTTCCATGATGGTCTCAATCTTCTGGAATGGTCTTTAATTGGGTGTGAGATTTTTAACAAGGTTGCTCTGTTATGTGATTTAATTACTTGACAGCTGTATTTATATTGTACAGGTAGTCCTTGTTTTACAACAGTTTGTTTAGTGCCCATTCAAAGTTACAACACCACTGAAAAAAGGGACTTATGTTCACATTTTTCACATGACCATTGTAGCATCCCCATGGTCACATGATCAAAATTTAAATGCTTGGCAACCTACTCATATTTATTATGGTTGCAGTGTCCTGTGTTCATATGATCACATTCTGTGAACATCTGACAATGTCAATAGGGTAGCCATATTCACTTAACAACCATGTTATTAACTTGACAACTGCAGTGAATCATTTATCAACTGTGGCAAGAAAGAATGCAAAATGGGGCAAAACTCACTTAAATGTCTCATTTAGCAACAGAAATTTTGGGTTCAGTTGTAGTTGTAAGTCAAGGACTACCTGTACTGTCTGTCAATGTGGCAGTACAATAGATAGATGATAGATAGATAGATAGATAGATAGATAGATAGATAGATAGATAGATAGATAGAGAGAGAGAGAGACAGACAGACAGACAGACAGACAGACAGACAGACAGACAGACAGACAGACCGACCGACCGACCAATATATAAATGGGTACTCTTTGCATCTGAATCCACAGTCTAAAAAGTTACTTTAAGAAAATAGGAGCTACAGCACTGTTTGCAGTAATAATTTATATCCATAATTCAGATGTCCCTGATCTGTCTTCCTAGAAAGATGCTTCGAGGGAGAAAAAAATGGCCATCACTAAGCAATATGCATAGATAGATGATAGATTGGATGGATGGATAGATGGATGGATGGATGGACAATGGATGGAGCCATTTTTTGTCCAAATGTTCCCCCAGCATGTGGAACACATCTTCGTCATAGATTTCATCCCATCCACACCCCATCCAGAGAACATAATGTTGTATTTGGAAGTCTTTATAAAAAACTTCAGGAATGTGCCAAAGATCTGTGCAATTTCCTCCTCTCTAACTAGGTAGAAATTGTTTTCACACTATTGTATAATCATTACTTTTGAACTTTGATGTTTTATGGTATATAAAACTTCCTTTGCTATTTTGGTTTGTATATAACCAAGCTAATTAAATCCATTATATTTGTGTCAGGGGATGTAGTTTATTTCATGATTGCTTGTCTTCAGAGACTACAATATATAGTTCCCTTAAGATTGTAACAGCTTCATTATCTTCCTGTTGTTTTCCATCACTGATTCAGAGAGTATGTGCATCTAATCTTAGACAAACCATACAATAACAATGAATAACTAGACAACCCATTTACTAGACAACCCATAACCTGTTTGGTTTTCAAATTAGAAGTCAAAATAATTCCTTACTAGATTGCTCAATGCCTTCAACAATTCTGGAAAAGTTGTACCTTGAAAGCAGCCCATGTTGAAATATACCTTGGTTGTAAACGTTTTCCTTATGATACACAGTTAAAGGCTACAGACACAAGACTATTAGTATATACATTTCTTTAAAACCTAATATAATACAGTTTGGTGTAGGAAACCTACAAGTTCATAGGTCAGAGCTTAAAAAAACTACAGATTTAGTCATCTTGTACACTTGGATTGTTACTACCTTTAGAAAAAAGCATATATCTCATATGGAACAACACAGAAGGCAGGCCCACTACTTCTCTATGCAGAGAATAACTGAAGGTATGCAGTTTAGTGGGATGAATATTTTGTTCAGTTCAGTGTTTTGTAAGGAATTCAATCTCTTCATCTTCAAAAGCAAGGTAGAAATGGTGTACAAATTTAAGTTTCTTTCTCTATGAGCAAATACATGTATCCATTTATTTCTAAGATCTAGCAGTCAGATCTAAAAACAATATTCCAAATGTGGCTCCCTGATAGATTTATCTAACACAAACATGTTACTAAAATGAACCTAGCCAAACTACAACCCACTGGATTTGAAGTAGATACACAAAGCACTATAGATCCAAGCTGTGTTTGTCTTTGGTCAGTCCCACTTAGTCACATTGTTTTAAGGAGAGAAAAGAAAGGGAAAAAGGAAACAGCTTTTGAAGTCAGATCCCCTCTCACCCTGGTCATCCTTTCCATTGCTCTGCAAAGGATTTTGCATTGATTGCTCAAATTGTTTTGGTCGCAGCTGGTTCATTGTCCCCAAAGGAGAACCATTTGTTTCTTCCTTGCTTGTAAAAATCTGAATTCTCTTACTGGCTGGCAGTTTTTGTATTTTATTTTGTGCTCCATCAGTTTACAGCTTACAGCTGGCATCATAGAAGGGTTGAAGTAGTGCCTAGGAACTGATGCAAGGTTTTCACATGTGTTTAGCTTCTTTCGTTTCAGTTCTATGAATTGTGCTGGATATTCAATTTTTCCCCCTGTTTTCATAAAATGGGGGGAGAACATTTCCTTTGAGCTGTCCACTACAATTCTTAAAACTTTTTTCTAATCTGTCATTGTCAGCTGCACCCTTTTGAAGGAGATCAGACTAAGAAACCAACGTTATGAATGCTAATTATGCTATTATTATAAATTATTATAAAGTAACAGAATCTTGGAAGTCTGACTATGCCTTCCTCCATCCTCAATAAAAGTAGAGAGGGTCAACCTGCAATATTTTCTCGAATTCCTTTTCTGTCTCAATTTCAAATGTCTTTTATCTAACTATGGAAAGTCTCAGTCGTCCAGGTCATTGTTGTCCCAAAGGTGACAACTGGGCTTTTTGAAAGTCCAGTTGCCTCTTGAAAAAAACACTGTTGGGACTTTTATCTAACTGTTGTTTTGATTGGGACTCTCCCTACTGCTCCTAGGAGGAGGAGCCCATTATGATACTACTGATCGTAGGCAAATGAACTAAAAAGAATCACCTTTTAGTTTAGGAGATATTCATCCATGTGATTATTTTAAATTATAAATGTATACCTATGTTATTTCCCTTACGTTTTTAATTTTTCAGCCATAACTTGCATTCATTCTCATGCCAAAGTTTCCATATCAGTTTGCAAATTCAACAAAAAAATGAAATCATCATTGCAAAAATGCATTTTTGCTTGTTAATTTCTCATAATATCAATTTTTATGTGTGCAAAAAAGAACCATCCCATCGTATAAAATTCTGAAAGTGCTGATTTCTCACAGAAATGAGAAATCAGTTTGCCCAGAGATTAAAATGATAAGTCCTAAATTCATCCTCCATTCTCACTGGAATTCAATGGGATTTAAATATGCTTCATTGGATTATGGGTATGTTCATTGTTTTTGAACATTCTTCTCTCTCTCTATCATGGTGATGAATTGGGAATGAAAAGATAAAGCTGGTATACCTAGTTATAATGCTTTTGCAGAACAATTGTAAGAATGACTAATCTGGAAGAGAATACAAAGAACATAATCCATAAAAATACTTTCTATGCTATGATCTATTTTCGTAAAATAATATGGGGTCTTCCACTTCAGCAAAATAAGTTTTATGCAATATAGCAATAGGGCAAGTGGCAGGTCAAGGGCTTTGCTTGCAGCATTGTTCAGAAGCAAAATTCCAAGAAAGTTGCATAAGCAATGTTTATGACATAATCATGGCACAGAGGAGAAATCGTTTTTATGTGGGTTGATTATAAGGTGACCTTCCATAGCTAATCATAAAATAATAAATCCTGGAACTGATTTTTCTCTTTTTAAAATTCTTTTGATCTCATTTTCTTTTGCTTCCTGTTCTACCCTATTATGTGGAATGGTACTTTTGCCTGCAGTAGTCCAGCTGGACTTCTTTTTATCTGGCCACACATAGAAGGGAATGTATGGTTCCTTCCATTGGACTATGTCCTCTGCCACTGAAAAAAGAAAATAATAATAATACAATACAATGGCAGAGTTGGAAAGGGACCTTGGAGGTCTTCTAGTCCAACCCCCTGCCTAGGCAGGAAACCCTATACCATTCCAGACAAATGGCTATCCAACAACTTCTTAAAGACTTCCAGTGTTGGGGCATTCACAACTTCTGGAGGCAAGCTGTTCCACTGATTAATTGTTCTAACTGTCAGGAAATTTCTCCTCAGTTCTAAGTTGCTTCCCTCCTTGATTAGTTTTCCCCCATTGCTTCTTGTTCTACCCTCAGGTGCCTTGAAGAATAGTTTGACTCCCTCTTCTTTGTGGCAACCCCTGAAATATTGGAACACTGCTATCATATCTCCCCTAGTCCTTCTTTTCATTAAACTAGACATACCCAGTTCCTGCAACCGTTCTTCATACGTTTTAGTCTCCAGTCCCCTAATCATCTTTGTTGCTGTTCTCTGCACTCTTTCTAGAGTCTCCACATCTTTTCTACATAATGGTGATCAAAACTGAATGCAGTATTTCAAGTGTGGCCTTACCAAGGCATTATAAAGTGGTATTAACACTTCACCTGATCTTGATTCTATCCCTCTGTTTATGTAGCCTAGAACTGTGTTGGCTTTTTTGGCAGCTGCTGCACACTGCTGGCTCATATTTAAATGGATGTCCACTAGGACTCCAAGATCCCTCTCACAGTTACTACTATTGAGCAACGTACCACCTATACTGTACCTGTGCATTTAATTTTTCTTGCCTAAATGTAGAACCTTACTCTTTTCACCATTGAATTTCATTTTATTAAATAGTGCCCAATGTTCAAGTTTGTCAAGATTTTTCTGTATCTTAAGCCTGCCTTCTGGAGTGTTGGCTATTCCTGCCAGCTTGGTGTCATCTGCAAATTTCATGAGTTCCCCATTTATTCCCTCATCCAAATAATTGATGAAGATGTTGAAGAGTACTGGACCTAAAATAGAGTCTTGGGGTACTCCACTGCATACCTTCCTCCATGTAGATGCAGTTCCATTGAGGACTACATGTTGAGTGCGGCTGGTCAGCCAGTTACGAATCCATCTGGTAGTGATGCTGTCCAACCCACATTCTTCTACTTTATCTAGTAGTAGGTTATGGTCTATCTTATCAGATGCCTTACTGAAGTCCAAGTAAACTATATCGACAGCATTCCTCTGGTCCACTAATTTTGTCACTTTGTCAAAGAATGCAATAAGATTAGTCTGGCATGATCTTTTTTTGACAAACCCATGTTGGCTTTTGGCTATTACTTTGTTTACTTCTAGGTGTTCACTAATTCGGTGCTTGATTATCTTTTCCAGAATCTTTCCTGGTATTGAGGTCAGGCTGATAGGCCTGTAATTTCCTGGATCTATTTTTTTTCTTTTTTGAAGATGGGAACCACATCAGCTCTTTTCGAGTCCTCTGGCAGTTCCCTGGTGCTCCAGGATCTCTGAAAGATATAGTTCAGTGGTTCCGAGATTTTGTCTGCCAGTTCCTTCAGAACCCTGGGGTGTAATCTGTCCGGTCCTGGCGATTTGAAATCGTCTAGGGTAGACAAGTGCTCACTTACCATTTTCTTCCCTATTTCAATTTGTGTTCCTAATCTGGTTTTTGTGGTGCTGTTTTTGATAGGTTGGACTATTTTATCCCTTTGTGTAAAGACAAATGCAAAAAATGAGTTAAATAGTTCTGCTTTCTCCCTGTTGCTTGTCACCTTCTTGCCACTTTCTCTCAGCAATGGACCAATTGTTTCCTTAACCTTTTTCTTGTTTTTAACATGTTGGAAGAAGCTTTTTTTGTTTTGTTTTGTTATTTTTTACTTTTGTGGCAAGTCTTTCTTCATTGTGAGCCTTAGCTTTCCTTACTTCATCTTTACAGGCTCGGGCTATTTGCTGATATTCTGCCTTAGTTATGTCCCCCTCCTTCCATTTTTTATACTTAACTATTTTGTCTTTCAATTTGTCAGAGAGTTCTTTATGCAGCCGTGATGGCGAGCCTATGGCATGTGTGCCACAGGTGGCACATGGAGCTATTTGTTAGGGCACACGATGTGTTCACCGGTCAGCTCCAGTGCACATGTGTGTGCTGGCCAGTTAGCAATATCAATAGCAGTTAGACTTATATACCGCTTCATAGGGCTTTCAGCCCTCTCTAAGCGGTTTACAGAGTCAGCATATTGCTCCTAACAACAGTCCGGGTCCTCATTTTACCCACCTCAGAAGGATGGAAGGCTGAGTCAACCCTGAGCTGGTGAGATTTGAACAGCCAAACTGCAGAACTGCAGTCAGCTGAAGTAGCCTGCAGTGCTGCACTCTAACCACTGCGCCACCTCGCCTCAGTTGACTTCGGCCTTAATTTTTGGCTGTTCTTAGGACAAAAAACAACCCAACGTGCAAACCAGAAGTTCTGGAATGGACTTCCAGTTTGCATGTTGGGGCATTTTTCTCCTTCTGGAGGCTTCAGGGAAGCCTCCTGAAGCCTCCAGAGGGCAAAAAACAGCCCTACTGGCAAATTGGAAGTCCATTCCAGAATTTCCAGGTTGCTCATGGGCCATTTTTCCTGCTCTGGAGCTTCAGGAGGCTTCCTTGAAGCCTCCAGAGGGCAAAAAATGGTCCTACAGGCAACCCAGAAGTCCATTCCGAACTTCTGGGTTGTCCATAGGGCTATTTTTCACCTTCAGGGAAAGGGGGGGTCATGCATGCATAGAATTATGGGTATGGGCATGCCTGGGCATGACTCCCCCTGTGCTCCCCTTGTTTTTGGCACACGATGGGAAAAAGGTTAGCCATCATTGCCCTACACCATTAAAGACAAATAGTTGTCCAGTCTCTTCTTAAAAACTTCCAGTGTTGGAGCATCCACAACTTTTGGAGGCAAGTCATTCCACTGAGTAATTGTTTTAACTGTCAGGAAATTTCTCTTTATTCTAGGTTTCCTCTCTCCTTGAATTGTTTCGATCCATTACTTTTGTTTCTGCTTTCTAGTGCTTTGAGAATAGGCTGACCTTCCCTCTTCTTTGTAACAGCCCCTTAGATATTGGAACACTGCTATCATATCACATCTAGTCCTTCTTTTCATTAAACTAGACATACCCAATTCCAGCAATCATTCTTTATGTTTTCGCCTCCAGTCTTACAAAATTTAAGCAGCAGTTTGGGGGGGGGGGGGGTCTTGGTTGTAGGCAAATACATCTATGTATATCCTCTTTGTAACTTCAGACTTAAAATAACTATTACATCTCTCTATCCTTGCCACTCCAATCCTGGTTATTTATTTTTTAATTACAGAACCCTAAAGAAAAGAAATTGCCTTTAATAATTGGTTGTAACCCAAACTTGGCTCATCCAAAACAACCAAATCACCTTGAAAATACAATATAATTTTATTAGCAAGCAAAGAATAAAGCAGTGCACCCTGAGCTCCCAGCATAGCATTAGCTTGTAAGCAGCCTTGAATAAAAGCAGACCTGGAGCTTATACAAGTAGGTTTTGATTTATAACCATTTGTTTAATTACCTTCAAAGTTACAATACCACTGAAAAAGGTGGTGTTTTCACATTATGACCCAGAGTTACAATAATTGCATTATCCTTGTGGTCACATGATCAAAATTTGAAAACTTGACCACTGGAATGTATTTATGACAGTTGCAGTGTCCCAGAATCATGTGGTCACTTTTTGCAAACTTCTGACAAGCAAAGTCAATGGGGAAGCTGGATTCACTTAGCAATCATTTTAACAACTTAACAGCTGCAGTGATTCACTTAAGAACTGTGATAAGAAAAATCATACAGTTGGGCAAATTCTATTAACAGCTATCTTTCTTAGCAATGGGCTCAATTGTGGTAATAAGTCTAGGACTACATGTATATCTTTGTCCTACTATTGCAAAGAGAAGATGAAGAAAAAGACAGACACAATATGAATTTCAGCATAATATCAGAATGCTTTTGATAAATACAGGCCTCCCTGAAAGCTCTGGAGGGCAAAAAACGACCTCATGAGCAAATCGGAAGTCACTTCCCAAACTTCTGGTTTGCCTGTAGGGCCAGTTTTTCACACTCCGGAGGCTTCAGGGAAGCTCCTGAAGCCTCTGGAGGGCCTCTAGTGGGTGGGGGAGGCTGTTTTTGCCTTCCCCAGGCTCCTATAAAGCCTTTGGAGCCTGGGGAGGGTGAAAAAAGCACATCAAAAATGGGGGAGTGCTGGTCGTGCGTGCATGCATGCTGGGTTTGTGCCCTTAGCATTATGGGTGTGGCACACCTGTGCATGACCCCCCTGCACTCCCCCCGTGTTTCGCACATGAGCCACCAAAGGTTCGCCATCACTGCCTCAGGCTATACGAACCTTAATATGATTATATGATTATATGTCCAATTCTTTTGGCAAGCTGCATATCCCCAAAGTCCACCATTCTTAATTTGTTAACAAAATCCAAATAGTGAGGTTATTTCACCTTGAAAACACAATAAACTCTGTGAATATCACCCAATGATGATAGTAATAGGAAAAGCTACTATAATCCTGGAAAGACACACAGAGAGAGAGAATGATTAGAGGCTGTCTCATGGTTTTTGCAGATATTGGTTATGGAATCTCTAGAGTAGCCTGGAAGCGTGCATGGGTCGCACATTCATCCATTCGGTGTCAGAAGGGGGAAAATGTTTCCAGGCTAATAGGTATTGGAGTTTTCCTCTGTCCTTATGGGATTCAAGAATGTCTTTAACTTCAAAATGCTGTTTGTTAAGTCCTCGGACTTCCGACTGGGGCTGAGCTGAGTTTCACTGATTGGTTCCAGCTAAATGTAGCCATGGATTGGCTGGCCGCCCAATAGCGGTCTTACAAATAGCTGTCAGACGGCCTCTTGTTTGTCTGTCGTTGTTCTATTCTAGCTTGTTAATAAATGGTTCAACTGCAACTTGGTGTCTGGTGTTACCTCGGCTTGCGAACAAAGCACTGTTCTCCTTCGATCAGGGTGGAGCTCCCAGTTTAGGCATCAGGGAAGAGCTTCAACAAGCTACAATGAAATATCACATGGATTGTCTGAGATTTGTTTGTGTATAGAATATAATAGAATAACAGAGCTGGAAGGGATCTTGGAGGTCTTCTAGTCCAACCCTCTGCTTTGGCACTTCAGCACTTCAAACGAATGGTTATTCAGTTGCTTCTTTAAAACTTCCAGTGTTGAAGCATTTACAACTTTTGGAGGCAAGTTGTTCCACCGATGAATTGTTCTAGCTGTCAGGAAAATTCTCCTTAGTTCTAGATTGCTTTTCTCCTTGATTAGTTTCCACCCATTGTTTCTTGTCCTTCCTTCAGGTGCTTTGGAGTATAGTTTGACTCTCTCTTTGTAGCAACCCCTGCAATAGTGAAATACTGCTATCATATCACCCCTACTCCTATTTTTACAAATGCTTTATCAATACTTTCCTCAAAACACATCAGGATATAATGAGAGGTTTCATTTACCCCAAAAATGAATTTACCTGCTTATCTTAAATTAAAGATTATTCCTTAACATACGTTTTCATTGATACTGCAGCACAATAGTTTCTACATATATCATACAGCATTAAGTTCAGGGATGATCCACACAAAGATAAGGATCCCAAAATTTTTAAGCCTTTGGTTGAGTTAAATAAAATAGTTCAGCAGAAAATATTCTGAAATTTCATCCAGAAACAAAAGCTTAAACAAATGCTTTATGATAATTTTGAAAGTGTTGAAAATGTAAAACCTTCTTTCTCAACAGTTAACTATAATTTGCATAAGGAAAACCTCACAGGATAGCCCTGCCAAAATATTTATTCAGTATCTATAAATTTGTTTAATGCAATAGACTGAAAAATTATCCCAAAATATAAATTACTTTTGAGTTTAATCCATCTGAATCATATTTATCATGTTCCAAACTTTTACAGGAACTCTAAACCAATGTTTTAGATCTTCTTTCATTTGTATCAAAACAGAGATTTCAACTTGACCAGTTGAGAAAGCTTCCTTTCAAACATAACCTAAAACCCAAATCTTTTAAAATGCATTTTTGCTTTTTAATTAATAACAAAAACAGAGAAAGGAAAATAACAAAACACAAAGTTGATAATGATGCTCAACCCTATGATTATCCTGATTATATCCCTGTTTTTCTACTTGCATTTTTACGTGCTTTCGAACTGCTAGGTTAACAGAAGCTGGGACAAGTAATGGGAGCTCACCCTGTTCTTGGCGCTAGGGATTCGAACTACCGAACTGCCGACCTTTCTGATCGACAAGCTCAGTGTCTTAGCCACTGAGCAATATAGGAACCTCTAATTCTTTATTCCACATTTCTTGATATTTAAAAATCAAATTGATTTATTGAAAATTATAAAAACTGATAGTAAGGGTTTTTTTAATTTTAAAAGATTTAATACATTTTTTCAGTATTCAGGTGTCTCTGAAACTGGTCTGCTGATCCAGGTATTGTTAAACAAATATTGTAACTGTAAATATTGCCAATATGTTACTTCTGATAGATATTTATTTTTTAATACGGCATATGCTAAAAAAATCATCTTCATCACCTACTAGTTGATTCAGTCAATATCCCACTTCCATCCAATCTTTTCACTGAACATTTTCTCAATTTTTAAAGTTATTTAAAATCAATTTGGCATAGGAAAAAGACCAAACCCCAATCTTGATATATCAGAATTATTGCTATGAGCCAATGTAGTTTATTTGAGTTTCTTACCACTTTTTAGGTACTAAATCAATGTTTTACTGACATGAGATTAGGAATAGAAATTTCAGATTTATAGTAAGTAGCTATGAAATAATAATAGAATCTCATGTCTTGCCCTGCTCTGAACTCTCTTTGATAATTTCAGAATTTCTGATTACACAGCTGGGAGGTATAGAAACAAATTAAAAAGTAAGACAGAAGGCATCTGATGTCTATTTCAAATACATTTGAGCAAAAAGATTACACACAATGGTTTATTCAAGAATTAATAATGAATAATTATTAACTAAATAATCCATATTAATCTAAAGTATAAAAGTGTGGGGAACCAAAACTAGGTCAAAACTTACTCCGCAAACTTCCATATCAAAATCTTTCTTAATGCCAAAAAATAGCAGCTAAATTATATCTATCTAATTAAAGCAGGAATATCAATTAAACAACTAAAATTGTATAAACTGGATGGGCACGTATAAATCCAGGCTTAATTGGGTCCATAATAATTAGGGGGGCGGACAAAGTAGTTGTTAAAGTATTATCACTCACATTTATCAATAAAATAGGTTTATAAAATAAAATAGGTCTATAATTAGAACACATAGCAGATTCCTTGACTGGTTTGGGAATATCTATAAAATTTGAGATATATTTCCAATAACAGAGGAGATTAATACAATTTTACTACCTGAACCAATCAGATATACAATCACTAGGGCCACAAGACTTTTCTGATTTAACATAATGAATTATATTGTAATTACAAGTAAAATTTCTTGAAGTGAAAGAGGCAAGATAAAATGTATGACCTGGTTCTGTTATAACAGTGGAAATATCACTTTGTTATAACCCACACAAAGAGACACATAAAGAATCTATCTCATCTATTTATGAAGAATAGCTTTACTGTCTATTTCAAAATGTGAAAAAAATACATAATAGGTTTTAAACCAGTGGTGGAATTCTTTTTTCTTTTTTTTTTACTACGGTTCTGTGGAGGTGGCTTGGTGGGCATGACAAAGGGAAGGATGCTGCAAAATCCCTATTCCCACCCTACTCCTGAGAGAAGGATATTGCAAAATCTCCCTTCCCACCCCACTCTGGGGCCAGCCAGAGGTGGTATTTGCCGGTTCTCTGAACTACTCAAAATTTCCCCTACCGGTTCTCCAGAACCTGTCAGAACCTAGTGAATTTCACCCCTGATACTGTAGGTAAGGTAAAGGTAAAGATTCCCCTTGCACATATGTGCTAGTCATTCCTGACTGTAGGGGGTGGTGCTCATCTCTGTTTCAAAGCTGAAGAGCCAGCACTTTCCGAAGATGTATACATGGTCATGTGGCTGGCATGATCAAATGCCGAAGGCAAATAGAACGCTGTTACCTTCCCACCAAAGTTGGTTCCTATTTTTCTACCTGCATTTTTACATGCTTTCGAACTGCTAGGTTGGCAGAAGCTGGGACAAGAAAAGGGAGCTCACTCCATTATATGGCACTAGAGATTCGAACCGCTGAACTGCCGACCTTCTGATCGACAGTGTCTTAGTCACTGAGCCATGGCATCCCAAATCGATGAAGCAATATTACATTGCTCAATAAGTTACACACTAAAGGCTTGTAGACTTTTCTGATCCAATACCATTGTTTTCTCGTGAGTAGAGGAGCAGGTGGTTGAGAAATAATGATTCCTTTGAGATGATAACTGATTAATTTTATAATAATATGGTACTTTCCAAATAGTCCTTATTTATCATCCTAACTGGGCTTTTTCCTGATGATTTCTAGAAATATTTTCTACATGGCTCTGTACATTTCTTTTACCATGGTATTATTATTGCTTTGCAGAATATTTTTTTTTATTCATCTAAATTCGTCACTATAGGCTCAAACATTTTATTCTGTTTTTTAATAAATGGTCATTCACTTTAATATTCACACTATCAGGGAGACACAGTACTTCCTTCTATGGATTATGCTGCCTCTCGACTTGTTTCACCCAAGTTACCAGACCGTTCCTTGGATTCCTTGCTTTTCTTTTTTTTCTGCCTTTGACACTAATATAGCATCCATCTAACATGTATTATAATACACAGATTTTTTCATTTTCAAAAGCTGTCTCCTTTTAGAGATATTTTGCCAAGTTTATACCTCAGCAAATTTATCCTCCATTCTCCACTTCTTTTTATAATCTACAGCTGCTATTTGTTAGCTGATTTATTAATATCACCAAAGTTACTCTGAATTAGTGCATCCTTTGGTTGCTTCTCAATGAGGTCACTTCAAGCATCTGCTAGGAGATTTTCTTGTTGACCTCTCCAACCCTGGTCCAAAAAAATGCTCTTCAGGCTGCTTTTTAGATCTTATACACCATTTTCATGTTTCTTTACAGATGAACATGTCACCGATTATTATTTTTTAACTGTACCCAGTTAGATTGACCCAGACTCAAAAGAGGTACAAAAACACTGGATCCTAGACAGATACTTTTTTTAATATCTCAGGGAGATGTTTTATTTTGAAAAAAACAATATATAGAAGTGAAATGTGAAACTTTTAAATCTATATGTGAATGTTTTGTCCTGTATTCTGTTGCTGTTGCTATTATTTTATACAACTATGCTAATTACCATTATCATAATAATTACTATATTATACTGCCATTCAGTTATTCATATTTCCTCTATACAAGGGGTGTCAAACCTGTGGCCCGCAGGCCAGATGCGTTTCGCGCTGGCCACGCCCATGCTTGGTTTAGCAAAGGGGGGGAAATCACAACATGTCATGTGACAATTCCATGATAACGCAAGTTTGACACACACACACACACCCGCTCTATACTGTGCTCTGCAGTTTAACTATTATATTATTATTACCTTTTTACTATTACTATATTCTACAGTATTATTTACATTTTCTTCTTACAAATCCTGTTCTGCTTTCTTCCTTAATTCCTCCCTAAGATTTCTTCTGCTTTTTTCTTCTTTATTAATGGCCAGCAATATGTACCTTTCCATATTGTGCTGGCTGTGCTTTGCTTTTCATACTTCTTTTTTCCTCTGGACCATCCATTCCCTTTGAAGGAAAAATAAAACCCACTTCTTTTATTTGACTCTTTTCCTTTAGAGCTTTCTCTAGAGCTTCCAAAATGCACCTCTCCTGTGTTCTCCTCCCACATATGTTTCAAGGTTGCAGCTTTATTGACAACTCTGCCATGCTGATGATGGGCTAAAAGCTCAGAAGGAAGGTGAAGAAGGCAATGCAGGAGCCTGCAATTTTTGTAAGTGGCCTACTTTTCAGCAATTACATCAAAGAACTCTATACTGGATCCTATTAAAGAAGACCCTAATTCAAACTACTTTTGTTTGTTTTTTCTGAATCTTCTACACCCAATTCTTCCTGGGATTTCTCTGCCCTTATTTCTGTCTACCATCCTGGTAATTCTTTCATTTCAGCTGCTTAGTCCTTTTTTGTCCACATTCCAGAGTCAGAATTCCAGATTCCAGGTTTTCAGGATCTGTCTCCATAATTTTGAAGTCAGATCTCTCTTTCCTGCCATCCCTCTCCTATCTTTCACGAGTCTCAAAGGATAGTTTTAAAGGGAGTACAAAAATATTTTGTTTGATTGGTGGATTAATATATGACCTAGTTATTTTACCTTATTTTCAATAGGATTGTTAGTTTTCAGGCTCATGTATGTTTTATTTATAAGTGGATTTTCCCTCTACAGCATTGTAAGGCATTTATTTAAATTTCTGTGGCTGTTTCATTTCATTTATTTTAAAGTTATTTTATTGGTTTGGTTATTAAATTGTGTGCTCATTTTATTGGACTTTAGTAACTTTTGATTTTGCTTTATTTGTACCATGCTTTGGTAAAGGAACGTGATAAGTTATTATTATTCATGCTGAAAACTTGGAAATAATCTCTTGTATTGGATAAAGATGTTGAGAACAATTATGTATTTTTCTAAAATATCTATAATTTCTCCATATAAATTCAAGAATTGTAGACATTGATCATCCAGTCTAGCAAAATAAACATCTTTCTCAATTTTTCAACAACCTATGTTACAGATTCTACAAGGAGTATGCCTGCCTTGTTCCTTAGGTCTGTGAGTGGGCAGGTGGTCCATATTTATCCATCTCCATCTGTAAATTGATGGATTATCTCCAAATAATATGAGATGCCTTGCTACAGAGTCCCAAGGTGACCATCTTGTTGGCTTGTTGCTGATAGAAACCTAAATGATTTAAGTGCTTTGATAAGAACTTGGCACATCATATTGCTAATTAATATCCTAATAAAGGGATCTTTTACAAAATTAAAGCCATGTTCAGTTAATAACTTCTTACTGACAAATCCTTCAACAATTCAAACCAAGTTCAAGAAATTAAAGCTTGTACCATCCTTGTTAGGAATATATTTCACCCCACAGAATGTATCTGAATTACTGATCTTGACCTTTATTTTGAATATACAATGTTGTGTATGGCGTACAATTTTGTTGTAGAGCACTTCTTCAGTAATGAATTCCCTAAATGTCTAAATGGATTTCTAGCAATAACATTAAGACTATTTTAAACCCATCAAGCATTTTTTACACCTCTCCACAGGATTATTTTGTTTATTAACATCCCTACTTTCAGTCTTTATTACATGCATTATGTTAACAAACTATAAGATAAAAAAGTATCAGCAACCACAGTCCCAAAGGTGCTTTTTCAGGAGGCAACTGGACTTTCTTATTTTTCTTTTGAAGATGTTTCACTTCTCATTCAAGAAGCTTCTTCAGTTCAGACAGGATAGTGGGAAATGGAAGGATTTATATTCCTTGTAGACATCTGGTAATCTGAATTCTTTTAGCAGGTTGTTGAAGCACTTGGAGGTTTATCTGTTTATCAGCAACCACAGTTTCAAAATACCGTAGACTTCCTTGATCACTGCAGTTGTGTAGTGATGTTCATCAAAAGGTTGTTAATAGGAAAGTAGATTTCTGGGATCTACTCGCAGAGTAATTTCTATTTCACTAATCCATCTCTCCTATCTTTCTACCAGCACTAATTAGAAGTCAATCCATCCTTTATTACAGCCAATCATCAGAATAAAAATGAAATCTTCAAAAATAAAATAAAATATAACATAAAATAAAGAATAATAACTACATAATATAATTAATTGCAGTGGGTTTTACAAACAGTAAAAGAAAACTTGCTCACTTGCAAAGAAACTGAATTATAAAATAAATCTGAATTATCTAGAAATTTGGTTAATAAAGAGGGATATAAAACATAGCCATGCAGTGCAACAATATACCTTTTGCTACAAGGATAGAGTTCTAAAAAAATAAGGGATTTTCATTAATTTTCTTTCAAGGTGGGTGTTGAAACTTTTAGTGTTAGTGCCCTCCTAAATTTAGGAATGTATATTTGGGTTTAATAACATGCATTCTACAAAGCAAAGGAAATTGGCTGTCAAAAAAATCTAATCTCTAGAAAGGCCAACAAATCTAATTGCCTTTTTAAGACCATAACATGTTTAAAGTTTAACATGGCTTGTTTATAACTCAACACCACAAATATGGTTTGACAAAAATCATAACTCTGCAACTTCAGGTAAATTAAGCCAATTCTAAGGTATCAGTTCAAATCAAGAGCCCTGTGGCTATAGAGGGAAAAAAGGATTTCAATCAATATATGGCCATGTGGGGGATTATACTCTAATCACATCAGCTTCACGATGAAGGATTGTACCAGCACTGCTGTTGCCAATCTAAGACAGGTACTGAATAAACAGAGCTTAGGGCTAGAACAAAAGTGTACATGGGTGGAAAAAAGAACTGAAGTTCATTAAACCAACAAACAGGAAGCATAAACATCAATTTAACAAGGAAGATTGACGAAGGAAAAGAAAGGAGAGGGAAGAGAATAAAAAACAGATAGTGCCTAAAGAAAATAAATTCCCAAGCTCTGCTAAAGATAAGATTTCTCTTTCTGCCCTGAAAAAAAGTGACCAGTGGTAATGATCAGAGTCTCACTACTGAAATGGACAAAAGCAGTGAACTGTTGTCTTAATAGCCTGCCAAGAGAATTAATTGCTTTCCTGAGGTTAACACTTGGAAAGTAATGGAAATGCTTCCAAGGCTCTTTAAGCCCACTGAAAACTATCCTTTCCTCCTTAGAACAAAACATACCAAATTCACCCGATCTCTGTTTTTGATGCAGTAGACCGGTTTAGGTCATTAGTGGGAATGTAGATATGCTAGCTAGGATTTTTTTTAAAGTGTCCATGTCTGCCAAGGGGAGCTGTTTTTCCCAACTTTAACCAAAACATGGAAGATGCGGTGGGAAGACCAGCCTTTATTAGCATTGCATGGGTAGAAAAGGACCAAACAAAATTCTCTGCTTCAAAACCAGATTACTACTTGCTATACCATTTTGATCAAAAGAGTGTCAGGAAAATTGTTATCTTCTTCTCTGAACCTGTTTACCCTTTAATCAATCTGGAAATAATTTCAAAGGAAAACACAAAGAACAAATAGAAAGAGAAATGATTAGATTTGTACATCCCTCGAACAAGAGCAGGGACTAGCAATGGTATCTGTGCATGAAATTTAGTTCATGATCCATCAAACACTGACCTGTACTTTATAATTTAATCTATGGAGCATGAAGGCAGAGCAGAGATGTCCATAAGCAGATAAACAAGCTTGTAATCAGTGAATCAAGAAAAAAAACTCTATAAAGAGTTGAAAAGTAATGGAAAATTCCAAGTGAGTAATACAAGTAATAGAAGGGAAAAACTACAGTTGAGTAAAGTGCTGCTTGAAAATAAAATGTTTTTATAGGCTTTATTTTTGTAATAAATATAGCAGCCTGAAGGATCACTTAACTATTTCTCTTTCAGTTGCCTTCCACTCAAAACTTTATCCCCAGTTCTCTTTTTCAGAAAAAAAATATACATTTATGTTTTTCCTTGCAGCTAGAAAACCTCTTACAAATTATAGTTTGGATCAGAAAACAGCAGAGAAAGAATTAAATGCTGCAATCTTCTTTATCCAATCAAACTCATCATCCTGGGAATTTTTTTTCTTTTTCTCTTCCATCTTATAAACTATTACTGTATATTCATAACATTTAACATAATTTGATATAATATAGTAGCACACATTATCAAATATATTTGTATTTCCTTTTGTTGCATGGTATGTGTACAAACCAGTGCTGTTGCATCATGTATTCATATTCCAAATATGGAATAGTTTTCTAAATATTAGCTAAATAACTATACTCTTTTATTTCAATTTCACTGAAGTATATTCTGATTCACCAAGTTATTTTTAGTCTTCTCTGTTCAAACAATTATTAAAAACAGTTATTTGTTGAGGGCAATTTGCCATTAATCGTTAACAGTTTATTTATTAAATTTATTGGGTGTAACTGAAGATGAGGAGGGAGGGATTAGGATGAGCAAGGTGAGGTGGGATCTGCTATTAATCTATCAGCACCCCTGATTAGAAGCTCCCCCCCATTTGAGCCCCAAGCCTATTAACAGTCTAAGCTCTTGCAGAAGGTCAGGAGGGCTGGAGCTGACTCATAATTACAATGGAAATGAATAGAAATCAAAGGGAAATAGAAAAGCTATGTTAAACAATTAACTGCTGCTATTGTCAAATGTTGAGTGCCAGTTTGGTATAATGGTTAAAACATCAGGGCAGAAATTGGGAAACTGTGAGTTCTAGGTCCACCTAAGGTATGAAGCCAGTTGACTGCCCTTGGACTACTTCACCTCATCTACTGCTAAAAAATATTCTTATGAGCAAATTGGACCTTACAGATCTAAGACAACATTAGTGTCACACATAGCTTAACACAGTGTTAACCCACCTGTTATTCTAGAGTATATTCTCTACATATTCTATAGCAGGAGTGTTAAACTCATGCCGACAAGTTGTCATCACATGCTGTATTGCAACTTTTTTCCCCTTTGCTAAACCAGGGATGGGCGTGGACAGCATGTGATGCATCCGACTCGTGGCCCACGAGTTTGACCCCCCTGTTCTATAGTCTTTCTCATTATGTTTGCCTGGATTAGTGGAAAGTGGAAATTAGAACAGTGGAAGAGCACTAGATCCTGTGGATCACAGGAGTTGTAGGACACAGGTTTATTAATTTTTAGCAGCAAACGGTTTAGTGATGCTGTCTTTAGACGCATTTGGTTGAATTGTTGAATGAATGAAGAGGGTCAGGAAGGCAGAAGATGGCCCTGCAAAGAGCTCATACTCCATATTCTGGCGGGAAGTCTGAAACTGTTCACTTGAAAGCAACTGAAGACCTCTGGTCTAGGACCATGCTTTGTATAGATCCAGGATCATTTAGCCGTTGGCTCAACCTACTTTGAGTGATCCTTGGTGCTCTCTGAGCTTGGTTGTTTATTTGCAGACATTTCATTACCCAAACTAGGAAACATCATTAGTGCTAATAATAAGGAGTGGGGTTTGGTCTCAGTTTATATTCAACTGGCTTTCCCTGTCAGTGTTGGTGAGAGTGATCTTGGTGCTTCTTCATTTTACTGTTAGTTTATTTGGCAGTTTTTTATTAGAGTATGGTTTATTTCTTGATTGTTGGTCTGATCTTAATTTTGGAATTAATCTATGTTCATCTGGTTGCTGATTGCTGGTGGAGAGATGTTTTTGTCCCCTCCCCCATTATTTGGCTTGTTGATAGTCTCTTTTGCATACGTAGATATTGTTTATGTCTGTGTGTCTATTGACAGCTAATTGTCATAGTGGCACATTTTCAGAAATTCTCGTGTTTTTTTTTTAACCTGACTTGGTCTTGAATGGACACAGTTTCCCAGTTGAAACTAGGGTTAAGTCTGTCCATATGTTATGAAGTTAAAGATATTTCATCACGGCTTCTGACTGCTAGTTGATGTTCATGTGTGCATTCTGTCAGCCTTCTGCCTGTTTGTCCTACTTTGTCCCATTTCAACCTATTTTCTATCTTCTGCCTAAGTGGCTCCAAGCTGAAAGAAAGTGTGGATGCTAACTGTTCTAGATTGATTCATTGGTAGCATGAGATGGAGGTAGCACCCCACCCATGTGTAAGAACTTCAAGTTCCTGGGCAAACTGAAAGGAAAGGTGGGATGAAGTACAGCATTGGGAAGAAAGTAAGAAAGAGTAGGGAGAAGTAGGAAGAGATATAGCCAATTGAAGAAAGTTACAAACATGCTTGTTGCCACTTTGAGGAACTTCCTTATCCAGAAAATAATTTTACTTCATAGATTTAGTTTCTGACTGGATCTTCTCCTACTTTAATTTCTCTCTCCTATCTATTCTTGTCTCTTTAGTATTCACAAAAAAATGCCCTTTTCTGAAGTTACACCTATTCCAATTTTCTTTTCATTTTTTTCTTATTTTTAAAGAATTGCTGCATTTCTGTGGATAGACCTTGGTATAATCATCTCCCCAAAGCTGTCTGTTTTAGCAAAGCAGAAGCTATTTATCAATCAGAATTTGAAACATTTTAGAGAAGGCGTTGCTATGTGAATATTAAATGAAGCTAAAATCAGTAGCATTATAAACCACAGATTTATTGCCTGATTTTATTTGACTGCAGTGGAATTTAACTGTGCATGAGCTGCTATTTTAAAATGTTTGTTTTCTAGTACTGATTACCAAACCATTGCAAGATTATGTTCCAATAGTTTATTTATAATAGCTGTGTATATTGTGAACAAGAGGCTAAAAAATGTAAGGACAGTGGAAATACTGGAATTTAAGGAAATATATTTTAAATTTATTTTTCTTCAATTCAAATAGAGGAAATATATGATTATGAAAAATATTTGATAGTCTAATCAGAATTACATACTTAATTGTTTCTGTTGTGACATTTATTGTTAAAACTATGCTGCTAAGTTAATTTGTATTTTGGTTCCATATATGGTATCTCATCTATAGATGGAAGAGAAACCAGCAGATTATAATTTCACAGAATTATAGTTTAAGCAGAAAAAATCCCTAATGTATCATATAGTTATAAATATATATATATATATATATATATATATATATATATATATATATATATATATATATATATATATATATATATATATATATATATATATATATATATATATATATATATATGTTGCCCTTTAATCTTGTGATAAAGCATTTGGTCCTGCTTTGGGTCAACGAATCTTAGTGGCTCTGATTATTCTGATTTTCTCAGCCAATGTCTGTGAGATGCTCAGTCACCAGTGATGGATGCCAATGCCAAATGTCCGAAACTATTAGAAATAAAAAGAACCCATTAGTATGATTGTCAAAATGTTAATATCAACATAGGCCAGTTTGATAAAATGAACAAACACATCCAGAAGGGCACATATATAGACTTTAAAGAATAAAAATGGGGAAAGGAACAAACATTCATAGATAAGCTTTATCCTAAAGCTTTTCTATGGCAAAAGAAATGCTTCTGAAAGAGCTTAGTCTCCAAAAGGCATTAACAGAAACATTTAGCTACCTTTCCCTGGGTTTCCTCATGCTTATCTGCCACTAGGAATATCACTTACTATGACCTGCCAGGACAGTTTACCAACAAGCTTGGAATTCTATACATTTGAGCACCAAATGACTCTAATCACTTGGGATTAAACTAAGATTAATGTTCTGAGTCCAACTACAAATCTACATCCTTGCAAAGTACATCTACAAATTCCCACGTTTCCTAGTCTCTCTCTCTCTCTCTCTCTTTCTCTCTTTCTCTCTCTCTCTCTCTCTCTCTCTCTGTGTGTGTGTGTGTATGAGTATGTGTTCCTATAACGTATGTGTTCATGTCTAGAGTAGACCAAGATTTTTTGGACTTCCTGAATTCTGGCATTGGACTCTAAGTTATCAGCAACCTCCCTGTTATTCGGGAAAGAGTTTAACACATTTTTTAAAAAAAATCTTTCAAATTTTGGATTTAGAAGCATGAAATAGGCAAAAGCAAGAGAAAAAAGAAAATACATGTGCTTATACAACATGTATAAGTCTATGGAGAACAAAGAGACAAAATGAAATAACTTGATAGCTGACATGTTAATTGGGGCAATAGATTAATGTACATAATTTTTCGCATTTATCTCTCCCAATTAAAATGACTTAAGCAAATAGCTCATGCAAGACGTTGAGCTGTTTCTTATTCTATGAAGATTCTGGCAAAGACATTTCCTAATGAATTGCCATAGTACTTATGGAATCATAATAAAAATATTACAATCTCTAACATGCTTGTATAATTCGGTTCCAAACATGTATTCCTTTCCTTTATCCTGTGCTTTTTTTCAAAGCTGGGTATGTTATTTATTATACGTGATGTCAAGTCTGGTTGTATTTTCTAGTTTAAAACAAATACAGGTGAAAGTGAAATCCATTATTTTGGTCTCTTTTCTGCTCAAGCTTAGGGAAAGTATTTCAAACCTAGAAAGCAATGTCTGAAAATTTAGATTTTTCTCATTAAATGTAAGACGAGCCATGAATAGTGGTGGAGACTTTCCATTACTGCAGCATTTGTGGATGGGGGGACAATTAACTATGTTGGCACATATACTCTATAGCAGTTCTGGAAAGGAATCTCTGCCTAAAGGTGAGTCATTTTCCCAATTTCGACAAGCTAATTTGGAAGGGATAAAGGAGTAATGCTAATGGCTCATAGGGTTATAATACTTAATGTAATAGAGAACCCTGATTACACAGAGCTTCCAATCTCCATGATAATTTCCTTCTTCTCAGCAGTTTTACATTTTTACATCATGACTTTCCTTTCATATTGATGGGTGAAAAGTAGATTCTAGATTCCCTCCTTAAAATATCAAGCATTTCCATATTGAGGAGCTGTGGTGGCACAATGGTTAGATTCCAGTATTGCAGGCTAATTCTGATGACTGCCAGGAATTCGATCCTGATTGGCTCAAGGTTGACTCAGTCTTCCATCCTTCCGAGGTTGATAAAATGTGGATCTAGATTACTGGGGGAAATCTGCTGACTTTGTAAGCCACTTAGAGAAGACTGTAAAGCATCATGAAGTGATATATAAGTCGAAGTGTATTCTGTTCGGAGAACCAGGTGGGTAGGAACTGAGACAAGGCAGGTTGTGAATAAAACAATCTTTATTGGCTAACAAGTAAATGCTAACAGTGAGGCAACTCCAGAACCAGCAACAGAGGCTTTGCCATCTGACAGTTCTTTATATAGCAGCTGTCAGATGGACCAACCAATGGTGGGATTGCATTCTCCTGCCAAGCGACTGCTTGTCTTGACCAATTAGGAGCATCCCTGAGCCGGCACGTTCCTGGGCAGGTGGTGTAGTCGTGAGGACATAACAAAGTGCTATTGCTATTAAGAATTTATATTGTCATCAAATCAGAGCTGTGGTACTACATGATAATGAAGACAGGCTTTGTGATCTTCCAACAACTACTCTTTCTATCCTCTTGTCCACTGTGCTTGGGATTGATGAAGACTGTTTTTGACTATTTGCAAATCTATTCGGCATGAAGGTATGGCCTTGTCTCTTTGTAAGTAGGACTTTCAGAGAACTGTCAAACAATCAATGTTTGATCTATTTTTAAGCTAACCAATAACTCATGTCCTATTGTGTTTCTTCAGATTACATAGATTTGAGGCATCATCACAAAAATGTAAGATAAATTACTAATTCCTATGCATTTCTGGTACATATATTTTTGCCCATTCTTTGACAAAAAATTAAAGTAAATTTATGCAAGGGACAGTTGGGTTGTATAAAAAAGTAAGCAAATGCACTGAAAAAACTACTACTTATCTCTTTCAACTTGTGATTCTTGCATACCGGCAATTCTTCAATTGGATAGTCTTGCCAGAATATTGCTGCGATAAGTGAATGGGACAACAGGAAGGGAAGAATCAGAGAAAGAAGAGGCTGCTGTGTAATAAACCAAAATATTTTCATTCCTCATCCTGGGAACAATAAAGTAGTGATATACCCTTATTTCTGAGGTGACATTGACTGGATGGTAACATGGTTTCCATTTTCAATGATAAAAGGGTACTGGCATAAGTATATGTCATAATTGCAAACCTCATGATAACATCTTAAGAATTTAGGATAGTAAAGTTCTATAATTGTTTAAGATAGTGTTTTAATCAATTGTAACATTCCTTACCTGTTTTTAATTCTATATACTTTTTTGTGCTTTTAATATTTTATTGAATGCCATCCAGAGTGTGAGGGAGGTGAGCAGTTCTTAAATATGACAAAAAATAAATAAACATGTGGTTGGTCAGTGGTTCAAACTACTTAAAATTTAAGATGACATCATATTCTGGGATATTCTTGAACATCAGCTAAGTAATAATTAGTAGGGAATGAGTGCTTCCCACAGTATCAGTTGTGTTGGAAGCTACTACTATGGATTATTAAATAATGAAACTGCAATACAATTTATTAAAAATAATTTGGGTTAATGGCATATAAAGTAATCAAATATCTCTTGGACTTCACTACTTAAAATTCACAGTCATTGATTTAAAATAATTAATAACCTAAAGCCTAACACAGAGATTTAAAGCAGTTGGCAACTGAACAAAGACATATTTAATAGTTAAGAGACTATGAGATTAGTTACAGTGCACAGTCTATGAGATTTTCCTAGTGAGAGAAAAATGAAGAGTTAGTATGAGGATTCCTGCCAAAAGAATAAGATAGGAAGTTTAGAAATGTTTCTAGTTTGTAGGCTATCATAGAAACCTGGAGCTACCATAGTTAATAGCAATAGCAATAGCACTTAGATTTATAAACCACTTAATAGTGTTTTACACCCTCTCTAAGCCATTTACGGAGTCAGCATATCACCCCCAACAATCTGGGTTCTCATTTTACTGACCTTGGAAGAATGGAAGGCTGAGTCAATCTTGAGCCGGTCAGGATCAATATTGCATTCTAACCACTGTGCCATCACAGCTTTTGGGAACTTGGCTCACTAGCTATGGACTTGGCCTACTAGCAAAAGAAAAAAAAGACAAGGTAAATTAAAGTTTTTAAAAGGTGGGAGAAGGGAGTTTCCGTAGAAGTAGTTGGTGGAGAAAATATAAAAAAAGGGCATGCAAAAAGATCTTATTTAATTGGAATCATTTAGGAAAGGAGAAAAAATAGAATCATGAGTTCTAGTCTGCTGTCTTTTGTGTGACAGAAGGAGGGGAGAAGGAAAAATTAATGAAGGCAAGAAAAGTTCCTCCAAATAAAAAGAGAAGGGGAGGGAGGGACAGAAGGAAGGAAGACTAAGGTCATTGTTTTCTCCTCTAACTGGCTGGAAGGTCAAAGACCATTGTTACACTTTTCTTTGGCAAAATCATTAATGCATTGTGCAATCAAAAGAACCTTGACAGGACCTTCTCAACAATTATGCTAATCAAATTGTTTTTTTTCTGAAATGTATTTGACATCAGCAAAAAATAATAATAAGCTTTGAATATAGGGATATTCGAATACTGGAATTATAGATTATTCTATGTCTCAAGATTTTATATCTATAGTTAACGTTCAACATCAAAAAAGAAGAAAATTTCAGAAATTAGGTCACTATCTGCAGTATATAAACACAGTTTAAACTTCGCTTCCCTTTGTATTTCCCTTGGTTTATACCACAATATTTCTATAGCAAAGGTATCTGAAGTCTACAGCCATTCTTGGAAATACACATTATGCTAAAGGCTGAAGCTTTATTTTTCAGCCTGGCAATTTGCTATATAATCAAAATGTTAACCCTTTTTGGTATACAGTTTTAATTTAATTATATTTGCTTTTTATGGTTTCACTATTTGAGCTTATATTATACGGATTCAGGCTATGTAAAACTGACTCCCAAGAATAAATTGTATTATGTATTTATTTATTATTCAACAAGACCTACCGCATTATAGTGATTCTATGCATCTAACAATATTTAAACTCAAAATACAAACAACCTAAAACATCAATACTTACAATAACAGCAAAGGTAAAATTAATGTGCTGTAAATTAATAACTTCACAGGCTCAACTAACAATCTGAAATCTGTGTCTAGGAATGCATCCAGCCCTCCAAAGCTTTGTGACATATCAGCTGGCAGGGTCAGGGCCTTCTAATCAAGAGCAGACTGGTATTCCAAAGGGCAGATACTAGCACAGAAAGGCATATTTTCTGCATCTAGAAAGATGATTAGTCTTAAGTGACAGAACCCTCAGTACACATCTCCTACTGAATTGAATGGGACAGGTAGAAATGATTGGAGAGAGAGATAATTCCACTATGGCATGAGGGGCTTTATAGGTAATATCCAGCAGCTTCAACCACATCCAAAAGCTCCCTGGCAGCCAATATCTGTCAGCTGCCACCTTATGCTTCCTTGTGCCTGGTTGCAATGTGGTGCCATGCAAATGCCATGGATGCTGGTTTGTGGGAGGGAGTTGGGAGGAGGGAATATTTAGGGCAAAATGAAAGTAATTGCTATATCTCCCCGAGATGCTGCCTAAAGGTCACCTGGCTGGGAAAAGAAGGCAGATGCACACCAACCTTGCTTGAAGTGACCATTCTGAAAACATCTTGCTTGGACATGATTGGTCATAGGGGGTCAGCGATCGGAGGCACTTAAGGAAGAGAAAAGTTAAACTTAGGGATTTTGGCACACGATTCTCAGTTCTGGCTATGGAGTACTGCAATACACTTGACTTCTAACATTTCTCAACAAATGGAGCCAAGGATCATTTCTATTTAGGGATTTAAGTGATGGCAAATCTGAAAATATCTCACTGTGCATATACTGGTTCTGTTTGCGGTAGAAAAATCCCATCCAGAATAAGTGATGGAAAAATCTCCAAATCCAGGGGCTCTTAAACCCCTCAGTTTTGCTAAAATTCAGCTGAAGCCTATTCTTTCCCATCCAGGCTTCCAAAGCCTCTAGAGCAGGGGTGTCAAAATCATGGCCAGCAGGCCAGATGTGTCATTTGCTGGCCACGCCCATCCCTGGTTTAGCAAAGCGGGAAAGTCATGATACACCACATGACAACAATGTGACACTGTGAGTTTGACACCCCTGCTCTAGACCCTACATCAAAACATCCACATCATCTCTTGGCTAATCTGGGGTATAGATAATCTGCTTCCTCCAGAATTCTTTGAAACTTCAGAACAAATACATTTTCAACCATCTTCAAAAGATTAAAGACAGAATGAAAATTGGCCAGGTTCAACAGTGGTTGAACAAGGATAAACTATCACCTCTGTAAGAGTCAATAGGACCACTCCCTCTTTCAAAGATGTATTCACCATCTCCAAGATCCATGTCATTTCTTTAGCTAACTAGGAGGGGTATGGTCTAACATGCAAGTGGTCAAGCTTACATTTCCATAAGCCCAACTGAATCAAACTCATGCTAGGGTGACTCTCATCCACTTCTGTAGGATCTGCATAAAGGCCAGAGTCCAGCTAAGAGAAAAAGGTGATTTTGTCTGGCAGATGCCTGGCATATTTTTCACGGTGATGCTGCAAGTGAATCATCCGCTATCATTTCTAAGTGGGTTTGGGATACCTTAATAGTTCTGTCAGATATTTATTTATAAAATTTATTGGCTGCCCATCTTACCATAGGGTAACTCTGAGCGGCCAACAGTTACACATACTGTACAGTTAAAAACATAAAAAGACATTAAAACCAAGGACACATGGGAAGGGCAGGGGTGGAGTGGGAGGAGGTGGGATCTTTTATTACTCAGTTATCCACCTTCATTACACTGTTCCCCCACTTGGTCTCCAAGCCAACTGGCTTCTTCAGGCCCTTATAAAAATATAGGATGGTTGGGGCCAACCTCACATCATGGGACAAGATGTTCCAGAGGACAATAGCAACAGCAGAGAAGGCCGTCCCCCTGGATCCTGCCAGCCAGAATAATTGAGCTGACAGGAGATGCAGCATGGCTCCTCTACTGGTACAAGTGGTATGGGCCTATCTCAGTGGGATGAGACAGCCCCTCAAGCAGGGGTGGGTTTCAAAAATTGTTCGAACCTACTCTGTGGGTGTGGCCTCCTTTGTGGGAGTGGCTTGCTGCCCATGTGACTGGATGGGAGTGGCTTGCCACCCATGTGACCAAATGGGAGTGGCCTGTCACCCATATGTATGACCTGGTGGGAGTGGCCAAGACGATGTTATTACTAGATATTACTAATTACTAGATATTATTAATATTACTAGATCATTATTAATGCATAGATAACTGTGGGACATTACACACCCACACACACACACACACAAACTATGACAGTGCTAGGAAAACACCAAAAAATAAGACACCCCCCCCAGAAGACTGCCAATGAAACCAGGTTTTTTTTCCTAAGCCTAAGGACAGGAAAGACAAAGTCACTGGAATAAAAACCATCAAGGCAATGTGGAAAATTATAAAGGACAGGTGCTCACAGAACCATCAACCACCTCAGAATTACCTAAACAAGGAGGGTGAAACACACTGCCTTGCAACAAACCTGGCCTGCCCATAGAAAAGCAGCCACTTTGAGACACATAAACCTGGTCTGAACACTTAAAAGCAACATATTGCATCACAAATAAAACATTTGCAAAAAGGAATAACATTTCTTGTAATAAACATTCTATAAACAATAAATAAATAAAAATTCCTAAAATAATTAAAAACTACCACATTCAGAGAACACCAAAGGACCCCACAGTCCTCTCCCTCCTTATCTTTCTCTTTTTTGTCCTACCTTTCTCCTCCTTCCCCCCCAACCCCACTCCCTTCTAGCACTGATGATGTTACCAAACTAGGAGTGCTGGAGAGGAGCTCTCACAGGGCGAAGAGCTTCCCTCTACAGGCACAATCTATCTGCAGCCATAAATGACTGCAAGCAGCAGCTTCAGGCACCTGCTCGCAGCTGACAGTTGCATTTGGGAGCGGAGGTGGCGACAGCAGAAGTGGGCACAGATGGGATGTCCCCGCTTGCTGAGTAGAACGAGGCGGTGGGGATGCGTTGTTTCAGGGCGCCCCAAGCACCGGCTCCTCTGAGTGCAGCCCATTCCCCCTCCCAAGAAGACCGTTTTCTTTTCAAAAACACCTCTGCAGACGATCTTGAAAACCTGCGAGGTTGCTTTGGGAGGGGGAAGACAGGCAGCATTCCCCCACCCCATCTCTGATTGCCTGCAGCCTCAGAACCTTCCGCAACTTGCACAGTAAAGGTAATTAAGAACTTCTCTCGCTTGTGAGATTTTCTTTACTGTGCAAAGGCTTGCTTTAAGGCTGCAGGCTCCCAAGGAGTGGGGCAGGGGGAAATGCTGCCCATCTGTCCCCTTCCAAAGCAACCTTGCAGGTTTTCAAGATCATCCGGAGAGACGTTTTTTAAAAAGAAAATCCTGAAAAGCCACAAGATTTGAAGAGATGGGCAGCTGGTCTTTTTTGGGGGGGGGGTGGAATCCCCAGAACCAGGAGCACAACCTGCCGGCTCCTCTGAGTGCAGCCCATTCCCCCTCCCAAGAAGACCGTTTTCTTTTTAAAAACGCCTCTGCAGACGATCTTGAAAACCTGCGAGGTTGCTTTGGGAGGGAGAAGACAGGCAGCATTCCCCCACCCCATCCCTGGTTGCCTGCAGCCTCGGAACCTTCCGCAACTTGCACAGTAAAGGCAATTAAGCACTTCTCTCACTCATGAGATTTTCTTTACTGTGCAAAGGCTTGCTTTAAGGCTGCAGGCTCCTTGGCTGCAGGCACCCAGGGAGGGGGGCAGGGGGAAATGCTACCCATCTGTCCCCTTCCAAAGCAACCTTGCAGGTTTTCAAGATCATCCAGAGAGGCATTTTTTAAAAAGAAAAACCCTGCAGGCACCCAGTGACAGGGGCCAGGAGTGGTACTGGCGTTCCGGAAGTTAATTACTTCCGGGTTCACCGATCTGGTTCGTGCGAACCGGGAGGAACCCACCCCTGCTCTCAAGTAACCTGAAGCCATGCATGAAGGGCTTTAAAGGTGATCATCAATACTTTGAATTGTGCCCAGAAGCAGACTGGCAACCAATGCAGCTCGCAGAGTAGTGGTGTTACAGGGGCCATTCTTGCAGGGCCAGAAGCTACACATGCTGCTGCACTCTGCATCAGCTGTAGCTTTTGAATGCTCTTCAAGGGTAGCCCCTTGTAGAGCACATTACAATAATCCAGCCATGACATGACTAGGGAGTGGCTGACCAAACACAGGGAATCCTGATCCAGGAAAGACCACAACTGGCACACAACCCAAAGTTGTGCAAAGGATTTCCTAGCCACAACTGCCACTGTTTCTCAAACAGAAGCTGTGAGTCCAGGAGAAGTTGCGGACCAGGTCTTTCTGGGACAGTGCAACCTCACCCAGAATCAAAGATGACAAAGTCTCAGATCCCAGAGCCCCACATATCCAAGGTCATTTGGTCTTCCCAGGTTTCAATCAAAGCTTGTTGTCCTCCATCTGGGCCCCCACAACCTCCAGACACCTTAAGAGGGAAGCCACAGCAATACTTGGGTCACCAAGAATGGAAATATAGAGAGAGCTACCACCCAGTATAATAATGGTGAAAAATATTGCTGTTTCACTGTCCATAACACCAAATGATAAGCCTTATGGCAACTATGAGGCAGGAGAACCCTGGCATCTTAATTGTGGCTGTAGTTTGTGCTCCATAAAATTCATTCCTCGTTGTCCTCCAACAGTGTTCTAGATATCTCTTCTCGCATTTCAGCCCCTTAGCTCCTCTGAAAACTAGAAAGAGATCCAGAATCCAAGAAAAGGAAGAGGCTGTATAAGCATGATCTTATCAAAAGCCCCAGTAGCTCTATAATTTCAGGTCATGATCAAGCCTTTCATAGGAATGTGCATCAGACCTTCAAGAATATCACCGCAGCCCCCTCTGTATCCAACTGGCATCTGGGTAGAGTGATCAACTGGGTCCAACTTCCCTGCAGTAGGGGGCAGTTCTAGGGAACTCCAGGGCAACTAGAAAGTGATCTGATCATGACAGGACAATTATATATTCCGGCAAGTGTATGCTGATAATATACCTGGTATAAAGCTGCCTAAGTCTTGTCTGTAAATTAATTTGTTACAACAGCTACAGAAGGGAAAGATCAGAAATGAGAAAGGAATAGGGAGAGTAACAATGACTATCTCTATTTCTACCATTTCTATTTCAGTAAAAGGTTTAAAGGGGGGGGAGGAGGAACTGTGCACTGATGGCCCAGGAACTAAGTACAGTGCAAAATGTCTCAAACATTATAAGCTCCTTGCAATCTGTTGCCATGAAGAATAATTTCCTTAACAGCTTTCATAGTTGAATTAGTCCTGATGGACAGAACAAATATAAAGAGTAACATGCCAGCAGAATAATAGAAGGATTTTGTGCTACTAGCGTTTTGACTGGCCACCCACCTAATTTGGCTGAAGAATAGTTGAGATTCCTATCATTTGCCAGCAGGAAATCAGAAATGATTGTGAATGAAAATGTACAATCTACAGGCAAGGTACAGGCTCCAGCAAGTTTTTACTTGTTGGCAGGAACTCATCAACACAGCCTTTGATTATGATTGAGGAAGAAATGTTGGGTAGCTCTAAGCTGTTTACACAGTATGTATACATAGCCTTTTCACACTTTAAAGCTTGTGAACAATATTTAACAGAATGTTTCATTTTTAATTTGGTGGAAGCAGCCTTATTCCCATTAAACCTGGCAATCCTACAGGTGTGATAATTGTTTCCAGTCTGGGGTGGTGCTGCATTGTGGGCAAAACAAAGCTAATGATGCCAACAAACAATGCCCAATTAGTGTTTTTTTGGCTATGGAAAGATGCTGGCTTTCATAATGCATGATAATAGTTAGCTGCAATGAAGCAAGAGGGAATGCCAAGACTTCAGAAGTACACCCACTCTCACTTTTTGATTGTATCAGTGTGATAGAATCCAACATGGGTGAGATAATAGCTATTTGATCTGCCATATAAACCTAGGGGATATGTAGCTAGGCCATTGCAAAATGTCCATGTTCTAAAAGTGCATATAACACAAAGCAGAAAAGTTATTCTATATAATTATATACAAAATTCGTGACCCGTCAAAACCGCGGTCCACAAAAGCGCGCTCGACGAAAGCGCGCATTTGACGTCATCACAGCGCGATGAAAAAAATTAAAAATTGAAATAAAAATAAAATTAAAGCAAGCCGATTCACATAAAGGTAAGGATTAGGTTTAGGGTTAGGGTTAGGTTAAGGGTTAGGGTTAGGTTTAGAGCGTTAGGGTTACGTTTAGCGTTAGGTTAAGGGTTAGCGTTAGGTTTAGCGTTAGGTTAACGGTTAGGTTTAGGGTTAGATTTAGGGTTAGGTTAAGGGTTAGCTTTAGGGTTAGGTTTAGGGTTAGGTTTGGGGGGGTTAGGGTAAGGTTTTTGCTTTATTTTTACATTTATTGATCACAGCGCGATGTTTTCATCGCGCTGTGATGACATCACGTACGCGCTTTCGTCGAGCGCGCTTTTGTCTACCGCGGTTTTGTGGTGGAACCTACAAAATTATATGTAAATCTCCCGCTTACCTCAAATAATGTAGAACAATTGGGAAAGTGAAATACTGAACAGGATGAACATTGACAGATTTAGCCACCATTTAATTATTCTCTATCAGTGATTAATTCTGTCCCTACCTCTCTCTATTAGTGCCAATAGAGGAACAAACATGACATTCAGACAACTAAAGTTGTAGTAAAACAATTTATAAAAAGCAAAATAGAAATAAAGGCTCGGTTTAGCTTGATAGAATAATAGAAAGTTCTATTTATAGCAAGGTGATATCTCAATATATATAATGAGTACATATAGATAAAATATGTACAACATAAGATTAAAGGGATCAGGTATATTTCACCTACAAAAGAGTTTAGGAGAGAAAATAATTATAATCATTTTAAAATATTAGGAGACTGGAGTATAAGTAATAGAACAGATTATTTCTCTGTTGCTTTAGAGAACAAAACTCAGAATAATGACTTCAAACTAAAAGAAAGAACATGACAATAAAACATTGGAGGAATTACTACATGGAAAATTAGTTTTGACAGTCAAGACCGAGTCAGAAGAGCCTCAGAAGGCATCACATTGCAATTTATTATAAACACCATAACGGATTGTTATTCTGCAGTGGTAACAAGTTGTACTAGGTGAAGTCTAAAAATCCTGACAATTACATAAATCTAAATTAAGAATTCAGATGATAGTTGTAGAGCTTCAGATCCAAAAACCCACATGAGTACAGGTTCATGACTTGTTATATATCTTATGGAAGTGTTGGTCTTGTGATTTGGTGCATGTGGCCTATGCTGTTTGAAAGATGGTGAATTCCCATTTGCATCATCAGTCTTATAACAATAGCAATAGCACTTAGACTTATATGCCGCTTCATAGTGCTTTTACAGCCCTCGCTAAGCAGTTTACAGAGTCAGCATATTGCTCCCAACAATCCAGTTCCTCATTTTACAGACCATGGAAGGCTAAGTCAAACCTTGAGCTGGTCAGAATCAAACTCTTGGCAGTAGACAGAGTTGTCTGCAATACTGCATTCTATCCATTGCACCACTATGGCTCATACGACTGGAGCGATTCTCGTATATAAACCTCCTTTAGATATTTTGGCTCATAAAATTTGTACTTCCATTTGGTTACTCTTGAATTCTATATCCACTGATGATTCAATACACTTACACATTATCTCTTATATGTATGTAATTAATGCAGAAAAACTAACACAAATAAACAGCAGTGATTATACATTGAAAACAGAGCGAATTTGAATCCTAAAGTACTCATTCTTCAGGGAGATATAACACATAACTTAAAGCTGACTTCTTAGCCCTAAATATGTTAATATAATCTGTCTGCCAATACAGTAAATTGTCTTCTTGGCCTTTTTACCAGTCAACATCATGAACTGTAAGTAGTTTCGATTCATAATTGAAAATCTTCTACAGTATAACTGTGACTCTTTAACATTGATTGAAAATAAATGAATGCCACACTCCAAAGACACTTATAAATAATTTTAACAGATAACAGATTAATGTCTTGTGGGCATCTCTCATGCTATATAGCAACTTGAGAAAATGGATTCATTAAATATAGCAAGAGTTCATAAAATAGTACGTATATACTATAAGAAGATAAAGCTACTTAAAGCAAAGAGTATAAGAAATAATCTATAAACCTGGAAATTCCAGAAGTGTTTCTATAGCCTATGTATGTTATTATAACGATTTACAATTTATTATTTATATGTAATTGCCTGCTAAAATGGAGGACGTGAAGACTTATATTTAAATTCATAGAAAAGTTTGTAATATTTGTTTGGTCTTCACAACAATCCTACAGAAATCTGTCTTAATCAGACAAGGGTTGTTGTAGTCCATTACTCTTGCCAGGATTCATTCCCAACTCTGTAATCTATATATAAGCGAAATGCCACTCATGCAACATCCCGAAATCTCCAGAACCGTAAAGTCTACAAACTTGAAATTTGGCACGTATGTACCTCTTGGCTTGTAGGTGCTTGCTAAGAAAGGATTTTTTGAAATGACCATCAGATCATTAGTATTTCTTATATTATTATTAACACACTCTGATGCTAAGGAGTTAGATGGTCCACTCGCCCTCCTCACCTGAAAAGAATTTTGTTCCAAATGCCACTTGGGCATGGGCATGGCCAGTGCATGACTCATCCAGCCTGCAGGCTCGCAGTTTAGACATTCTGCTCCCACTCCTCACCTGAAAAATACTCTGATGCTAAGGAGTTAGACTGAGGAAAAGAAGGGGATAAGATAGGAGAGGATCAATGGAGCCAGTCTGAGAGAGAGAAGGGGGATAGGAGAGGAGAGGCTTCTATGGGGCAAGTCTAAGGGACAGAAGGGGGTAGGATAGGATATGTTTCTGTGGGGCAAGCCTGAGGGAGAAAAGGGGATAGGAGAGGCTTCTGTGGGGCAAAACTGAGGGAGAGAAGGGGAGAGGAGAGCCGTTCGTAACTACTCATTAATTTTCAAGCTGTAAGTGTTGCTTTATCAACCCCGATCACATAGTTTCATAGCGGAGTACAGGTATCCAACTAGTTCAAGATATTTTTAGCTGGGAGACAATGTCTGTACCTGTGGGAATCATTTATTGTTTAATGCAAATTATCTATTTATGAAGTTATACATATCTGCAAGATATATTGAACTGAGGGTCATTAAAGCAATAGGCAAAGTGATCCATATGTTCTTAAACAGCTGTGACTTCAGAGAGCCTTCAGAAAACCTCTAGCAACTGATACTGTACGTACTGCACAATTAAAGTGACAGTGGAGTCAAGCACGCTATTTTTGCTTTTATTTTGTTTTATATTCTTGCCTAATAAAGAAAAGCTATTCATTTATACATTTTCTATTTATTGCCTTGCTTCTTTGACTGGAAATTATCAACTTCAATGTTGAATAGGATAGAATTGACCCAAACAGACTCTGTTGCAAACTGGGGTTCCTTGGACTCCTTCTCCAGATGGCAGTCATGGCCTTTGTGCAAGTTTGAGCTGTGCACCTATTGCAGCTGTTCATGTATCACGAGACTACTCTCCATCATTCATCTTCTGGTCACCTCTTGGATGGATTATTGTAATGTGTTGTACAGGAGCTGCTTTTGAAAAACATCAGGAAACTAAAGCTGGTGCAAAACATAGTGCAGGAGTAATATGCATACCAAATTAGTACATGTTAAACCTCTGCTCCGTGAACTTGATTTGTTGTCAGTTTCTTTCCAGGCTCAATTTAAAGTGCTGGTTATGACTCATAAAGATCTACAAGACATGGAGCCAGATTATTTGAAGGATCATCTCTCTCCTGTTATATTTATCCATTCCATTAGACCTGGCAATTGGGATATGTTATGGGTCCTGTCTACCAAGAGTTTCATCTGACAAGAACCAGGACTGCCATTGCATCCATCTTCTGGAATATCCTCTTTCTTGTGGTTATATTGGTCCCAATCCTGATCGCTTTTAGGAAGTTCCTGAAGATATGGCTGTGCCATCAGGCCTGGGGATCCCATAGAAGTAGTGGGACTGCAAGGTGGCTGTACTGTTTGCTGTAAGCTGCCTACGATCACATATGTCAGAGGAGGAGGAAAAAAGTTTATAGTGTTCACATTATGAAATATTTACCAGATATTTGATGCTGACTTTTAATTTACAGATGGCTATCCACAAGAAGAAATGGTTTACAGATGGAGAAAAAACTCAGTAGAAGCTGCAGATCAGAAATCTTGGAGACTTTATCAGTTTGACTTCATGGGACTCAGAAATACTTCTGATATTGTGCAAACATCAGCAGGTAATAAATAAGAATTTCCTGTGCTGAGCTTGAAAGATTCCCTGCACCCATTTTTCTGTGTAAAATATCTTGTGATCACAATAAAAAAAATATACATACCTATATGAATGATAGGAGACAAGAAGAGAAAGCCAACTCTAATTTTCCTAATAATTTTGAATCTATTTGAAGAAGATCAATTCATAAAACTTACAGAATTATAGCTTCTTATGGGACATATTAATGAAAAAGGGTTACAAAAAGATGCTGGATAATTTAAAACAATGTGTGTCAGATATAGATATGCAACTAGATTTTTTTCAGATCTTCCTACAGATCAGTGGTGGTTTTCCATTTTTTTTACTACTAGTTTGCTTGCTTGCGTGTGTGTGTGTATGTGATGTTTCTGCGCATGCGCAGAAGCATCCAGTGGGTGGGCGGAGCCTCCTGCCACCTCCACTACTGGTTCACTCAATCCAGGCCGTACTGGGAGCAACCCACCTCTGCTAGAGATGTGTTTTTGAGTAGTCATCATTATATACCAACTAGTTATCTAAATCAGATAACTCTTCCCAAAACTAGAAAAGCATTAACCTTAGCTTGTTTTAATGCGCTGTGAAGATTGTAGTTGAAGTGAAATATCTATCTATCTATCTATCTATCTATCTATCTATCTATCTATCTATCTATCTATCTATCTATCTATCATCTATCTATCTATCTATCTATCTATCTATTTATCATCTATTTCCTCAAATAAAATCCCCTATCTGTCAGCCTCTGCTTTGCTGCTGCTTCGACTGCCATGAAACGGGGAGGGAGGGCATGGTATTTGGGAGGGGTTACTAATTGTGCTGGAGGAAGATTCTGGAGCTCAGCTGCTTGTCGGACTACGCATGCGTAGGAGGTTCCCGCCAAGACTAACGGCACCGACATTCCATCTTGGTGATGCTTTTTGAAGTTATCTCACACCTGACACTTGGGAGAATTATGATTGGACTGTAACTGTGATGCCAAGGGGTGGGGAATGGGTTATTCTATATATCAATCGCTTTCGCGCCTAAATACTCAGTCTTCGCTATGCCTTTAATCATTTGTAATTAGTAAAAGTACACTTGATCTCTACCTACGGAGTCTCGTCGTCTTCTTTCCTAATTACCCAATGGAGAGGTTCTGACACTATCTTTCAAGACTTGTGATGAAGAGCTGGTGGAATACTTACAGTAACACATGTACTGTATTACTTTACTGATTATTCTAAAAGATGCACAGTTCACTTTATGACCTCTTTATTAACTGAATTTCTAGACCACCCAATGAATTCTTTATTGCAACCATAGAGCAGCATATAGATTTATTTTATGTACAATTGTTGTTAGCTGACCAGCATCATTCATTCTTTGAATATGGCAAAATTTTGAATTTGTCAGGCCTGGAAACCATCTTGGGCATTGGATTTTCAGGCCTGCCACATTTAGTCTGTGGGAAACTGTGAGGGCAGATTGTCTGGAGCTGGAGAGTTATATAGTCATTATAACATTCCTTTCTCCGAGTCAAGTATATTCTGCCTGAAGTGGTGGGTTCTGGCTCCCATTGCAACTGGTATGCTGCAACGGGGCCAGGCGTCCACTACATGCATGTGCACAGTGGGCGCATTCATCCCTACCACCTGCAAGGCTCCAGCTTCTTGGTGGAACATTGTGCAGGCGCCATACGCCCTGTGCACATGCGCAAATGCCCTGGTCAGCTCAAATAGAGATAAGGAGAGCAGACAGACTGGTGGGCCCTTCGGAGCACCGTACTGGAACGGTACCTGGTGCTCCCAGCAGGCACCGGTACACCTGTACCGGGGCATACCGGTCATATCCCATCACTGTCTGCCTGGCACCTGGAAGGGTGTGACTGGGAGGCATCTCCAGTTGGGACAGTGCTTTGATTGAACCATGTGATGGACATGTAGGTGCTTGGACTTTCTTTTGGGTGGGAAAAACCTGGAAACTTTCAGATTCGATTTTCCCAGATGTGCCAATATGACATTTCTAATAAAAGGGAACTTTGAGGAACGTCAAGCCTCAGAGTCTTATTCATTGGGGGTGTTACTTGGAACCCTGACAGTATTTTAGCAGGGCTTAACACAACTATATATATTTAATACATAACACCCTTGAAAGATCCCAAGCTGAAACTTTTGCTTCAAGCACCAGGTTCAGAAGAATGTTTGATTTCTTCACAAGCATTTTGCCAGCTCTAGTGTGAACCAGTGAATAGAGAGATCTCTATTCTTTCCTTCATAATAATGCATTTAGAATACAGGTGTCACCTAAATAAATAAAAAGTAGAAGTATTTCTCCAAATTATGACTCATGATCTTAACTCAGTGTTTTATAAATTAATGGGCAATTTATAAACAGCTGACCTTGGCAATGAAGTGGATGTTCATTTGCAAGAGCAGTGTTTTTTTTGAAAATCAGATCTGGGTGTAGCCAGTGAAGTGTTCCATCATCCAGTGATATGTAGCTTTAGGGTCCTTGGTGCTCTCTGAACTTGGTGGTCTTCTTGCAGATGTTTCATTACCAAACTAGGGAACATTATCAATGCTAGCATTGATGATGGCCAACACTGATGATGTTACCTAGTTTGATAATGAAACATCTGCAAGAAGTCCACCAACCACCGAGAACACTAAGGGTAATTCAACTGAGCTACAAATATTCTTTTTTTAAAATCAGAATATGGTTTGCTAGCATTATTGGGTAATCTGCAATCTTTGGTGCATTCTAAGGTCAGATATGGATTTTAATCTTATGAAAATCTGTCACTGCATAGAGTAATCCAAGTCTAAAACAAGTCGATTGGATTTTTTTTATTTCTGTCCATCTGTCTTTCCACTTGTCTTCCATTCTTTAAGCTTAGTTGCTTAATAAATACCCAAATAAATATTAATTGTAGCCATTTTTCACATTTTTATCATTTATTCTTGATGTCATTTTTCATTCATATGTCATATCCTTTTTTTAAATGTAGTCAAAGGAAATTGCAGGTAGCAAGATCACTGATAGTTGGTTATTGTTGAACAGCCCAGAGCGTATTGTATTAGCTGAACCAGTTAAATAAGACATTTTCCTTATTATTCAATCTTTTCCCCAGGGTTTGCTAGGATGTGTTTTTCCTCTCCTCCAAAACATTTTAAAGACTTGGAAAATTGCCAAGGTAATGAATGCTCTTCCCCCCATTGCCCTTATCAACAGACTTTAATTTAAACTTAATGGAATTCATTTTAGCTCTAGCATAAACTATTGTCCAGCATGTTAGTAAATGCAGAAATATGCATGAGGATCTATGGATTATTAACCACTCTAGAAATTAGGATTTGTTTAATTTTGCTCAGGGAAGGGGTTCCATTCTTACTAATGGCTAAACTTTGTGAAGAGAATGCTATTCTGATACCAACATAATATTTCTATATCGTAAATAAACTCAGCTTGGGAAGGAAAAAGGAAAAAGAAAATGCCACACTTTTCTAGGTTTCTATGCAGGGATCCTTGTATAACCTGTAGTTACAAACCTTCTAATACAAGAACAGGCACTAATGCTACATCCATATTTCTCTGCTTTGAGAACGTAAGGATAGATGGACTATATAAATCATTCTGAAAGCCATTAAGACAAGATAATGCTATATATTGACTGCTCCAAACAGATGTACTCTTGTTCCATGAGTCTTTTCTTTTCTGATTGTTACATAGAGTTACAAATCTCCTTTATTTCTACATCCATTTGAAGTAGAGATAAAGATGCAGGGATGGTCTTAGGAATTTTGGAGTCCTAAACAAGAAGATAATTAAGACCCCATATGGAAGACAGATGTTTATAAAGCTTTTCCTCTTTTTCAGCTGATATTAAGAAAGTTAACTGAGGCACCATATTGATTTTCTGCTGTTGATATTGTTGTTCCTTTTACTGGGGAGATCTGGGTTTTCTGAAGGGGAAAATGTTGAAGACTTACTTACTAAAAATAGTCTATATTTAATGTTACTGTCTATCAAGCCCTGGTGGTGCAGTAGTTATAATGCAGATTGCAAACTCTGCCCACAGCCTAGAGCTTGATCCTGACGGAGCTCAAGGTTGATTCAGCCTTATATCATTCCAACATCAGTAAAATGAGGACCCAGATATGTGACTCTATAAACCTTCCAGAGAGTTCTGTAAAGCACTATGGGATGGTGTTGTGACTCAGCAGTTCTGCTGAGAGTCTTTTCGGGATACAAGATTCAGTATGCAGCTGGGGCTTGTGGGAGGCAGGTTTGGAGATAAAAGGACGGATGCTGCCACGCCCTAGTTGCAGGAGTCAACATACGTTCCTTCGTGCGTGCCTTGGTTTGTACAACATTGTTTGATCATCAGTCGTGGTTTCTGTAAGATTCACTTGGATAAGTGCTCTGTATGTCTGTAACCCTGATTCATAGAGACTTTGGGAAGAAGTGTTTTACTTTCGTTTTGTTCAAATTGAGTTGCCGTAAGAAAGAATTGTTTTCATTACGTTATCTGGTCAAAGACTTGTATTTATGTTATTTTTTGGGCTTGAAACCAGTTTGAACTGTGAACTGATAAAGAAAAGTCCTTTTAAGTTTGCCTGTCTTGCCGTGTGTTAAGAGCCGTGAAGGGGGGGACAGAGCAGATTGACTCCAGCCTGATAAGCCTCCATTTCATTAACTATGGAGCAATTACATGTTGCCCATACAAAACTCGCGCAACAAATGGCTGTCCTGACGGATCAAATGGCACAATTGCAGAGAGCTGCAAGATCCCCCCAGCCAAGGAGGAAGTGCCCAGGCCATGTTTGCAGCATTCTTGGGACAATGCCAGCTGTTTATTAGCCTGAGAGCGGAGGACTTTCCCACTGACCGGACGAAGGTGGGATTCATGATTAGTTTGCTCTCAGGCACAGCTGCCCGGTGGGCTACCCCCTTGTTGGTTCAGCAGAGCCCTTTGTTGGATGACTTCCAGGGCTTCTGCCAATATTTCAGATGGATGTTTGAAGATCCGATCAAAGGGGAAACAGCTGCCAGAAGTTTGAAATCACTGCAGCAGGGGACTGGGTCATTGCAGGACTATGTGTCTGAATTCAGGCTACGTAGCCAGGATTCCACATGGAATGAACCAGCTCTAATGGACACATTCCAAGATGGATTGTCTGAGGCCTTGCAGGATGAACTGGCAAGGGTGGACAGGCCACCGACGTTCGACGCATTGGTCCACCTATGCCTCCGGATAGATGCCTGGCTGCAGAGGTGAAGGCCTCGCCGTGTGTTCCAGGAGACCACCAGCATGCCGGTTCAGCAAGGGACTGCAGTGGACTGGGAGGAGCCCATGGAGTTGGGTGCTATTCAACCTCGAGTGTCACGGACAGAGATGGACAGATGACATGCGGAGGGATTGTGTTTTTATTGTGGGGATCTTGGACACTTGGCAGGAAGCTGCCCCAAGAAGAACAGAAGGGTTGCGTGGACTGCAGCCGTCCCTCAGCAACGCACGATCAAGTCGGACAACCAGCACGTTGGTGCGGCCATGTTACCCCGTTCGCACAAGATAGCGTGAGTTTGTGGGTGTGGAGTCCCAGGGCGGATGCCCTGCCGAGTAAAGTAAAGAACTCCGACCCTGCTAACTCGCTTTCACCTCGGACTGTTCTACCCGTTGCATCCTGCGCTGCCGTTTGTCATCCTGTGGGCATGCAGGCTCTGGTACGGGATGCACAGCGGGGTAACGACTGGGTGGAGCGACAAAAGGCAGAAGTGGGGTGGCGTCCCCATGGACTTTGGAAGGGGATCTTTTGAAGTGGCGGGGCTGGCTCTATGTTCCCGCGGAGCACATCAGTCAACGGGTGCTCGTGCAGATTCATTACACGTCTGCAGCAAGACATTGAGAGTTTGTTCGGACATTGTGCCTGGCTTCCCGTCACTTTTGGTGGCCCCATCTGAAAAATGACGTACGGAGGTGCGTGAAGTCATGTGCTCAGTGTCATTGGGCCAGGTCTACAAAGAGAACTCCGCCGAGATTCCAGCCATTGTCAACTCCAGTCCCCGCAACACTGGACTTTGTCTCTGGGTTCCTGGTGGGGTGCCGGTATCTTGGACCGTGTTCTGGGGAGGCCGTCACCAAGCCTTCTGGGCCACACCCCGATCATCGAAACCGGGGGAAGGGCTCTGCGGGAGGGGATTGCGTGGTGGTTCGGCAGGAGTCGCTAGAGCTGCCGTCAACCTCTGATGGAAAGGGGGTTGGTGGGTCGGCCTTGCAGAGGGTGGAGGTCCCTAGACAGGGATTTAAGGCTCGGCCAAAGCTGGCAGAGCTGCTGTCAACCTCCGACGGAAAGGGGGCTGGTGGGTCAGCCTTGCAGAGGGTGGAGGACCCTGGACAGGGAGTGAAGGCTCGGCCGAACTCGGTAGAGCTGCTGTCAACCTCCGACAGAAAGGGGGCTGGTGGGTCAGCCTTGCAGAGGGTGGAGGACCCTGGACAGGGAGTGAAGGCTCGGCCGAAGTTGGTAGAGCTGCCGTCAACCTCCGACGGTAGGAGGGCTGGTGGGTCGACCTTGCAGAAGGTGAAGGACCCTGGAGAGGGAGTTAAGGCTCGGCCAAAGCTGGCAGAGCTGCAGTCAACCTCCGACAGTAGGAGGGCTGGTGGGTCGACCTTGCAGAAGGTGGAGGACCCTGGACAGGGTGTTAAGGCTCGACCAAAGTCGGTCGAGCTGCCATCAACCTCCGACAGTAGGGGGGTTGGTGGGTTGGCCTTGTGGAGGGTGGATGACCCTGGATGGGGTGTCGACACCAGGAAGGGTGGAAGGAAACATGGTGGCCACCGGATACCTAAAGAGGTCTGATTCAAGGGGGCTATGCCTCCAGAGGTTTGGGATTCATTAAAAAGGGACCAAGGGAAATGGGTGCGGGTCAGCTTGGGGACACGTCATCCAGACCATCAGACCCCGGGGAAAGGGCCCTGCAGTGGGGGATAGTGTTGTGACTCAGCAGTTCTGCTGAGAGTCTTTTTGGGATGCAAGATTCAGTATGCAGCTGGAGCTTGTGGGAGGCAGGTTTGGAGATAAAAGGACGGATGCTGCTACGCCCTAGTTGCAGGAGTCAACATACGTTCCTTCGTGCGTGCCTTGGTTTGTACAACATTGTTTGATCATCAGTCGTGATTTCTGTAAGATTCACTTGGATAAGTGCTCTGTATGTCTGTAACCCTGATTCATAGAGACTTTGGGAAGAAGTGTTTTGCTTTCGTTTTGTTCAAATTGAGTTGCCGTAAGAAAGAATTGTTTTCATTACGTTATCTGGTCAAAGACTTGTATTTATGTTATTTTTTGGGCTCGAAGCCAGTTTGAACTGTGAACTGATAAAGAAAAGTCCTTTTAAGTTTGCCTGTCTTGCCGTGTGTTAAGAGCCATGAAGGGGGGGGGGACAGAACAGGATGGTATATGAGTCTATGTGCTATTCCTATTGCTATGTATGTGTGTGTATACATTTGTATAAAACTCTCTTTCTAATGAACTTTAACTGGGTGAAATAGTGCCTCATAACGCAACACTTTTTGAATTGAGGTACCTCAAATGGGCAAACTTATAGAAAGTGTTCAAAACTGGAGCCCATGATTTCTGACAGTATGAAATTTTGGGAAGTTGTAGCTGCTTTAGTGCTACTGGGTGCTGCATTGCTGGTTATTGCTGCTTTCACATGATCTTCATTTTCAACATTCCATTAGCCCATCTTGCAATCCTTCACTCCCTCGTCACCCAGCAGCAACCACTTTCCTGCTGGAAAGGGAAGGATAGGATAGGATAGGATAGGATAGGATAGGATAGGATGGGATGGGATGGGATGGGATGGGATGGGATGGGATGGGATGGGATGGGATGGGATGGGATGGGATGGGATGGGATGGGAGAGGAGAGGAGAGGACAAAGAGGAAGAAATGTCTGCACACCTTTTCTGGTGTCATGGATCTGCTCCCAAACCCTTCTCCAGATGCGAGTTCAGAAGAGGAAGAGAGTGACTTTGAGTTTGCAGATGAAAGCATGGAGCTGAGTATTGGTCAGGATCAGGGCTCAGAGAATGCTAGCCTGATGAAGCAGCCTCAGCTGGGTTGATCAGATGAATAACAGGCTGAGTCTGATGGAGGCAAGCTACAGCTGCGGCAAGTTGGCCACAAGGTTCCAGGCTAGGACCGAGAGCAGCTGCCAGCCATTAGCAATGAGGAGGTAGTCCACACCTCCTCCTGATCCAAGGACATGTAGAGCAGGGAGGAGATGGGTACAATGCCAGTCAGCTAGACTACTGATGAGGAGGCAACCTTGCCTCTCATAAAGGGCTGCACCACTTACTATAACTACTTAATCCCGCCCTGAGGACTTGAGTGTTGCATGCCCAGTTTCGTGCTCATGCCATGTATCCTGGACTGTTCGACTCCTGCTTTCCTGGACTTTGTGTGTGCCCATTGGACCAGATTGCCCAGTGATTGAGGAGTGCTTTCCAAGGACCTGTTTTGTTTTTATAACACATTAAAGTAATAAATATGCAACTGTATAAACAAGTTTATCCATACACCTATCAGCAGTTACTCCATATAGCAATCCTAAATGAAATATTATAGCCGCATAAATTATTTCAGAAAGATACACTTGTGCTGTGAGGAAAATTGGAATCAAAAATTATTATGTGACTAACTCCTAGAACTCAAAGCCACTCTTGTGTAACTGATGGTGGTGCACTTGGGAGGTTTAAAAAAGTTTTACATGCTAAGCACAATCAAAACATTATAAATAATTCAGAAATTTGGCAGAAGATCAATATATCATTGCAAGTCCTTTAGCCCTAACTTATCAGTAAAGTCTGATATTGTAATATGAAGTGATGAATTCTTCAAAACTGAAATTAAACAGATCAAGGTGTGTGCTTTCCTGCTGATATTGAAACACATTATACTGTAACAACAAAACACTGATATACAATTTAGTGATATGTGATGTAAATACATCAATAATGCATCTCAATTGATAAAGTCTAGCTGACCTTGCTAAAATGAAATAAACATATCACTAAATCTTCTGATTATACAGTTCAGTGATCACTTACAAATGAATCCAATGTGTAAGCAAAACACTAATATTTTATGGATGGTTTCCAATTCTTAAAATAAGAATAAATTGAAAACTTTTCAATATGCATATTTATATACTTTTATTAGCCCAGATTCCATTTTATCACTTTGGGAGCAAGGAATGGTAACTTTCCCTTTCTCCTTCTCTCTTGGTGATAGGCCACAAACAACTATAGTTCATAGGTGACTGAATTTTTGGTTCCACCACAAAAGCGCATAGGACAAAATCGCGCTCGACAAAAGCGCGCTGTGACGTCATCACAGCGTGACGAAAAAGTTCGAAAAATGTAAAAATAAAGCGAAAACCTTACCCTAAGCCCCCCCAAACCTAACCCTAAACCTAACCCTAAACCTAACTCTTAACCTAACCCTAAACCTAACCCTAAACCTAACCGTTAAAGTAACGAAAAACCTAACGCTAACCCTTAACCTAACCCTAACGCTAACGCTAACGCTCTAAAGCTAACCCTAACCCTTAACCTAACCCTAACCCTAAACCTAAACCTAACCCTTACCTTTATGTGAATCGGCTTGCTTTAATTTAATTTTTATTAATTTTTATTTGAATTTTTCGATCTTTTTCGTCGCGCTGTGATGACGTCAAAGGCGCGATTTTCGCGCTTTTGACGGGTCATGGAATTTTTAGCAATTGCATCAATGAACAATTCCTACTGGTAACCAATCCATCTCCCTAATGAATGGACCTTGCAATATCATTGAATAATCCTCCCTTCAGAAACTTTATCTGAGAAGAATTAGAGTAGATGTATGAACATGTTTCAAAATAGGCTTGAATTCAAAGGGTTAAAGCCAAGGGAAATCATACTCTTTTCTTTTCTTTTGGTCATTCTCCTCACTAGCATGTCAACTGAGCAATATGTTGTAGGAGAAGATATTAGAAGATTTCTGAAACTTTGGAACAGAAGATGATAATTATCAACATTTGATTCCAGATCAGCTGAGCTGACGTTTCATTCATCTCAAAATCCTATGAATACTCAAATTAAAAGGGCATTGTTTTCTGAAATGTGGTATTCTCTTTACACTGTTTAAAGTCAAATATTTCTATAAAATGGTTTAAACCAGCATCATAATTGTAACATTTGAACGCATTTCTTTCAGTAAATTTTCTGCCATTTATAACTGCTTCCAGACCATCATGGCTATTAGATCCAATTCTCAAATTCCTCGGGAATGTTTAGAGCTTTAAATCCAGTATGTGTAACATGACAAACTTACTCTTTCATCCACACCCCAAATGCCAGCAGGAACAATATTACAAATAGTGAAGTTCTCTGAGCTTGGTTGTTTGCTTGTAGACATCTCATTGTTTGACTAAGAACTTCCTCAGTGTTAGGGAGCGTGGGGTTTCCTCCCTGTTTATACAGTATACAGTAGTTTACTCTGCCAGTGTTGGGAGCTCGTTTTCTCCTTGGTAGTTCCTTCATTATTGGTTTTCTTTGTTTGTTTGTTTTTTAGTTGAGTATTTGTCTGGATTTAATCCCTATTTATCTGAATGTTGGCTGCTGAAGAGAATTTGTTCTGGTTTTTTGTTGTTTTGTTTTTATTTATTTCTTAGATTGTGTAAATGTGGTTTATCTCTGTGTGTCTATTGATTGCTGGTTTATCTGAATCCCAAGTTTCCAGGAATTCCCTAGCATTTTATGGATTTAGCTTGGTTTAAGATGCTCACAGTTTCCAGTTGAAACAATGGTTGAATCGATCCATGTATCACATGATTAAAGAATTGAGGGATCTTTCAACACTCTCCTTTATTGGTTAAAGAATTTTCATTGCATCTTCATTGTGCCTTACACTGTATGTTGTAGATGACTCCCATTTTTGAACATTGACCTACATATATTTTCTTCCATTAAAGTGTCAGGAATGGATTTCTGCAGCCACAGATGCAATTAGAATTTATTCTTCAGTGATGTCAGCCTCTGCTTTGCTACTGCGTCGGCTGCCATTGAAACGGGGAGGGGGGGCATGGGATTTGGGAGGGGAATCATTGTTGTGCTGGAGGAAGTTTCTAGACACTGAACTGACCACCTTACTGCGCATGTCGAGGAGGAGTGTTTCCCGCCAAGGCCAATGGTCTAGCATTCCATCCTGGTGATGCCTTTCGAAGTTATCTCACACCTGACATTTGGGAGAATTATGATTGGACTGTGCACGGGGATGCCGAGGGGAGGGGAATGAATTATACAATATATTATTCGCTTTCATGCCTAATTAACCAGACTTAGCTTAGCTTGGCATCTGTTCATTTATAATTAGTAAAAGTACACTTGATTTCAACAAATGGAGTCCAGTGGTTTTCTTTCCTGATTATTGAATGAAGAAAGGCTGACAAGTATAGTTTCTTTTAACTTAATTCTTAACTTATTCATTTAGAAAGCTAACTTCAGGGACATAAAGTTTATTAAATTGTAAATTTCAGTGTAAATTCCATTAAAAATAATGGAAGAAATAATTAATTCATTAATTACACCAGAGCCTTTCTTATTTGTTTATTTATCATATGTTTTTGTAATAATTAACCATAGATAAACCATTAAATGAACCATATCCTAAGATGTACTACTAAAGTACCCAAATAGTTATTTATTTATTTATTTATTTATTTATTTATTTATTTATTTATCTATCTATCTATCTATCTATCTATCTATCTATCTATCTATCTATCTATCTATCTATCTATCTATCTATCTATCTATCTATCTATTTATTTATTTATTTATCACATAGTACCAAAATGGTAATGTAAGACTTTAAACAAATAAAGAAAATTATCTTTATTACCAGTGCTGTACTAATTTAAGAATGACATTTATTCATATAAATGAAGTCCTGAATATTTTTTCATGCATACATAATGAATAGTTCATTTCAGCTTTGCAAACTAATCTTTAAGTAACAGACCTAGAAGTTGTGTTGTAAATTGCAGGAACATGCACAAACATATTTTAGCTAAGGTAGCTAAGGTAGAAATAGTAAAATATTTTGAGTAATACAAGCATTGAATTTGCTATCTTTTATTTACATAGGTTCATAATTTTAATCTTATGATTGAGAAGGCACAAACTTATTTATGATGCAGATTAAGGTTAAGGAGCTAATTGAAAACAGAAGATAACACTGACAGGAAAAGGAGAGATTTGAATCCTGCATGTTTTAATTTACAACCAATCTTCTAGGCAAGAATACAATTCCAGAAACACACATTATGCACGTAGAACAAGTCAGCCCTAAATCTACAATATAAAATGAAAAATAAACAAATGGAATAATATCATAAAATAGTAAAATAGAAGGAGGGGAGAAATCCTGATTCATATATATCTCCTTGTTGCTCTTTTATAGGTATTTCCTTCTGATTTCCTCACTCTTTCTCTGAGTTGATGCACTTTCTATTACTTGGAAGGAGTGATCTAAAAAAATGGTCTCTCTTCCTAGAATGGAAGACACACAGATAAGAGCAACACTTTCACAATAAAAGCAATTACTATCTCTTCTTTTTCAAACCATTCTGAGAGAGAAACTTTTCTTTTTATTATGGGCTGCTCAGGGTTCACATTTCCTGAGCTTTGCTGGTCTCTTCCCAACTATGCAGATTTATTCATTGAGAAATGTAGATTGAGTAGCATTGTTGTATCTGAACTTTGTCAGGATGAGATTTCTCCCCTTTCTTACATCCTCTAAGGACTTTTTCTGTAGTCAGTAAGAAAATATATTATACAATTGTATCACAGCGACCAGTTGTTTCGCCGGATTTGGCATTGGTTACTAGTCGGGCCCCACCCAGGGGCCTAGGACGTCGTAACGTATTTTCGTAATATGCATGCAGATCCAAGCAGTCCAGCTTTTTGCATTTGACTGATGGTGATTTTGTCAATTTTTAACTGTTTTAAATGTAATTCCAGTGCTTTTGGAATAGCACCCAGTGTGCCAATTACCACTGGAATTACCACTGCTGGTTTGTGCCATAGTCGTTGAATTTCGATTTTTAAGTCCTGGTATTTTTCTATTTTTTCATGTTCCTTCTCGGCAACCCTGCTATCACCTGGTATTGCAATGTCTATGATTGTGATCTTATTTTTCTCAACCAGTGTGATGTCTGGTGTATTATGCGCCAGTATTTTGTCGGTTTGTATACGGAAATCCCACAAGATCTTGACCATCTGATTTTCAGTGACTTTTTCAGGCTGATGTTCCCACCAGTTTGTTGCTGTTTTAATATTATAATTTTTGCACAAATTCCAATGGATCATTTGTGCTACTGAATTGTGCCGCAATTTATAATCAGTCTGCGCGATTTTTTTACAGCAGCTGAGTATGTGATCAACAGTTTCATCAGCTTCTTTGCAAAGTCTGCATTTGGCATCATCAGAGGATTTTTCAATTTTGGCCTTAATGGCATTTGTGCGGATAGCTTGTTCTTGCGCAGCCAGGATTAGTGACTCTGTTTCTTTCTTTAATGTACCTGTTGTTAACCATAACCAAATTTGTTCACTGTCCACTTTATCTTTTATTTTTTCCAGAAATTGGCCATGCAGTGCTTTGTTCTGCCAACTCTCCATTCTTGATTTTATCACATCTTTTCTGTATTCTTGTTTCATCTGTTGGGCCTTCAGTAGATTTTTGTTCTTTACTTCGATTAATAGATGTTCTTGACTTTCTTTTAAATAATCAGCCAGTGCATGTTTTTCTTCTTAAACTGTTTGCTTCACTTGTAATAATCCTCTGCCACCTGATTTTCGGGGCAGATACAGTCTATCAGTATCACCACGTGGATGTAAACTGTAGTGCATTGTCATTAGTTTCCTGGTTTTTTGGTCCAAAAGGTCCAAATCAGCTTGTGTCCAGTTAACTATACCAGCTGTGTATCTTATAACTGGTATTGCCCAGGTATTTATGGCCTTGATTGTATTTCCACCCTTCAATTTAGATTTCAAAATTTTCCTAACTCTGTTGGTGTACTCTCGCCTGACAATAGTTTTTACTTCTCCATGCTTGATGTTATCCAACTGCAGAATGCCTAAGTATTTGTAGGCTTCATTTTCTTTGCATTTAATTAATTGGCCATTGGGCATTTCAATTCCCTCACATGCAGTGATTTTGCCCCTTTTTATGGATACAGTGGCGCATTTTTCCATGCCAAACTGCATTGAAATATTGGTGCTGAATACTCGGACTGTGTTTGTCAATGATTGGATTTCTATTTCTGACTTTCCATAGAGTTTCAAATCATCCATATATAGTAAATGCGAAATTTTTTCAGCTTCTTTGGCTGTTTGGTAGCCTAATTTCATTTTTTTTAAGATTACTGATAGTGGGATCATTGCGATGATGAAGAGAAGAGGTGAAAGTGAATCACCCTGGAAAATTCCTCGCTTGATATTAACCATTCCGTAGATCTCATTCCCTACTGCCAACTCAGTTCTCCATTGTTTCATCGCCTTTTCAGTAAAGGATGTAATATTTTTGCTAATGCCAGTTGTTTCTAAGCATTTTATGATCCAACTATGTGGCAGTGAGTCAAATGCCTTTTTGTAATCAATCCAGACCATATTCAAGTTCGTTTTTCTGTTCTTACAATTTTCTAATATCATTTTATCAATTAGAAGCTGATCTTTTGTGCCCCTGCTCCTTCTTTTGTTGCCTTTTTGCTCTACTGGCAAGATGTTGTTTGTTTCCAAATAATCCATCATGTTATCTGCAATAATGCCTGTGAGTAATTTGAAGGTTGTTGGCAAGCATGTTATTGGTCTGTAGTTTTCAGGTGTTGTTCCTTTAGTTGCATCTTTCTGAATCAAGTATGTTTTTCCAGTTGTCAACCATTCATCAATTTGGCCCTTTTGTAAAATTTCATTCAGTTGCCTGGCCAATATTGCATGTAAACTGGTCAGATATTTGAGCCAGAAACCATGTAATTGGTCCTTTCCAGGCGATGTCCAAATCTTTACCTTTTTAACTCAATTTTTGACCATCTCAGTTGTTATTTCTAATACTTTCATTTGTTTGTTGCCAATGCTTTTCTCAAAGTCATGTATCCACTTTGCTTCCTTGTTGTAGTCCTTTGCATTTTCCCACAATTCTTTCCAGAATTCAACTGTGGCCTGTTTTTCTGGTTTTTCACTTTTGGTGTCACCATTCACATTAAGACTTTGATAAAAACGCCGTTGGTCTGATCGAAATTGCTGATTTTGTTTATATTGGATGATTCGTGCCTCATATCTTTCAATTTTTCTAGCTGTTGCTGTTATCTGCTGTTTTACAATCTCTACAGCTTCATTGATGTTTCTTGTATCCAATCTATATCTTCTGATTAGGCGATCTATGATTTTGTTGTTTTTAAGCCGTTGCTCATGCATGTTCTTTAAGTTACTAGCATCTGCCCTTAATTTTTTGATTTTTTGTTCCAAACGGATTTTCCACTTTGGCTTTGATGCTCTTTCTGTTGTGTGACTAGGTACTTTAATTTTAATGCCTAGTTCATTAGTGACTATTACAGCTGCGCTGTACATTAACTGGTTTGTTTCCAAGATGGATCCCGGTTCAATTGTTGAAAACACTGCATTAACCATTTTCATGATAGGGGCCAAAATTTTCTTAGGCACAGTTTTTAGTGATGGTAAACGTTGCCTTTCCTCATTAAGCAGAAAATGCTCCATGATCTTATCCTTCAATTCTTTTTGTTTTTGAGTTAGTTCAAAATTATTATTCATTATTATTATTCATTATTATTATTATTATTATTATTATTATTATTATTATTATATACTTTATTCATTAAACATGAAACTCAGTCAACTGAACATTCAAAATGTATCACAAATGCCATTGACTGGTGCTAATGGTTGATATGGATTGCTGCCAGTGTCCTAGGTATCAACCAAGTACCTTCTTAAGATGCACGGTGTTCCAAGTAGCATAGTTTTTTGCAGTTCTGCTGGTGTTATTGCAGGAAGCTGCACTTTCTTGATGTGTTTTATAAAATTCTTCGACATTGTACCAAGTGCCCCGATGACAATAGGAATCACTGTTGTTGTTGTTGTTGTTGTTGTTGTTGTTGTTGTTGTTATTCATCACAGAGTCAGTCAGATGTTCAGCCTGGGTTTGGCATTTTTGTCTACCTATTGAGTCCTTACCAAGAACTTGGGATAGGCAAATCTGGATGTTTGATGGTGTTACAGATATCATCGCTGGATGGAAGCTGTCCTCAGTAAAGCCATCTTTTGAAATTGACTGATGACAAAGTTGTCAATGCCAATGTTGTTCAAGTGGTTCTCTAGTTGTTTTGGAATTGCACCCAAGGTGCTTATAGCTATTGGTACTACCCTTGCTTGCCTTTGCCAAAGTCATTCTATTTCTATTTGCAAGTCTGTAGTTTGTTACCTTCTCCAGTTCTTTCTCTTCTCTTCTACTGTTTCCAGGCACTGCCACATCCCCTATCTGGAATTTTTGGTCTTTCTTATCGACAATGGTTATGTCTGGAGTATTATGCCTTTCTGTTGAATTCTAAAATCCCAGAGCAATCTAACTTCTTCATTTTCTATGTCTTTCTCTATTTTATGGTCCAACCAGTTCTTGCTTACAAGCAAATGATATTTCTTGCAGATTTTCCAATGCATCATTGTTGTTACTTTGTCATGCCGCTGCTTGTAATCAGTCTGTGTGATCTTCTTGCAGCAGCTTACTTGGTGGGCCACAGTTTCTTCAGTTATGTCATTATTGTTGTTGTTATTAACATATACAGATTGCCAAATACCTAAGGAATCTTGGTATTTTACAGATGATTCGTAACAAACAAAATACAAATAAAAGAATGCAACTAAAATGCCCACAAACTAATGAATAATATCAAATAAAGTTAATTTATCCAAACCACATACCCTTCTGAAGAGCACTGTTCTGAGCAAACTCTAGAAGACAGCTAGGGTGGACATTATGAGAAATGCTTCCAAAGAATCAGAGCAACCACTGAAAAGCAGCACCTCTCCAATGTGGGATAATGCTAATAGGATCTTTTTCCTGAATAGATTGAACTTGCTGGGCTGATTCCAAGAAAGAAGGTGATCCTGCAGATAAGTAGGTGCCAAGTCACATAGGACTTTATAGGTTAGTATCAGCACTTTGAATTGGGCCCATGATACCCTCCCACTTCAGGAGTCACCACTGGCTCACTAAATGAATCTGGAGAAAATGTATTCTGTGGACAGCCTCTGCCTCTGTTCCAGCAGATGCCTTGAAAAGGTTTCTCAAAGAGAACCTCAAGCTGCAAACTTCTTATTTCATATTGTGCTACCCCATCAAGAGACAATGGTATTTACTAACATATTTACCATGGGCATTTATGTCTCCTAGTTTGCAATATGATTAACAAAATCATCATGGTTCCAGCTAGCTTGAGCTGCAATTCTAAACAAATTTACCTAGAGCAAGCATTCACTTTGGTGCGATCTTACTTTTGAATACGGTATCAATAATTTTTATTCATTGCTCAAACAAGCAGATTCAAGAAAACAATACAAGAAAAGATGCTATACTAGCATGTACATAAGCAAATATATCTATTAGGTAATTCTTTAAAATGAACATCTGTGCTGGCTTTTCACTACAAATCCTAAGTTGTACGTTGAAGATATTTCTTTTATGAATATTAATAGGTTTTATCTTTTTATAGAATGTTACTGACATTTTTCAAAGCCCCACTAGCTCCAACTGAGTCTTAATGGAGCATTAAGACAATGCTTGTCATATGAATGAACATATTGGATAAATACTCTAGAGACTAAGCTTTTTATCAAGACACAATTTGAAGAAAATGGGGTACACTACACATCAGTGAGGTTAACATATTCAAATGTATCCATCTGATCAATCCAGATTAGTACTAGTTTATTGTTAATTTTAAATCCAACCAAACAGTCTAGCATGACTATGAACACAGGAAATTTTTACAGTTATGTATTACCATAATTGGGATCAGAATTTCATTGCTAAGCAAAGCAGTGGCTAAATGAAAGACACCCTATATTAAAACCTTTTTTACCATGATTGTCAAGCGTCACTGCAGTTGTTAAATTAATCACATGGTTGTTAACTGAATCTAGCTTCCCCCATTGACCTTGCTTGTTGAAGCCAACTGGAAAGATTGCAGATTGTGATCACATCATCCCAGGCTGCTGTAACTATCAATAATACATACCAGTTGCCAAACACTCAACTGATCACAAGATCAAATGGGAAGGCTGCAATGGTCATAAGTGCAAATAAGTACTCTTAATTCTGCAAAATGGAGTTGAGTGGTTTCTTCTTACTGAGCTAAGCAGCCCTGACATGCCACCTTTTTTCACTGTCATAACTTAGAATAATTGTACATCAAGGACTACCGTACTACAAGGGAAATTCAATCCATATGGATGAACACCTTCTGCAGTGAAGGGTGGCACCATGTTCATATCAAATACCATGCTTGCTTTTATATTGTGAAGCATCAGTAGATCTGTAAGGATATGTCCAGGCCTAGTGCACAGTCTTATTTTTCAGCTCTGTGATAAACCCTTATGTGACATCGGATGGATCTAGCTGTGAAGAGAAGGGTCCTGATTTGCACACTGTTGTATGTGAAGTGGAAAATTAAGCTTGAAAGGGCCAACAGCATTTAGCCTCCCTAAGGGATTTACAATATTGCCCACTTCCAACTTACACTTATTAAAGCATGGCATTCTGTTTAAAAAAATCAACTCCAGCCAAATTTGAAAAGTTGTGGCTTTGCAATAGAAAACAACATACTTCTACCTTATTGGAAACACATAAGATCAATTGCTGAGGGCCAACTGGATGCCTGGCTCTAAAACCTTGCAGTCTTGCCTTGTTAGGGTTAATTCCCATAAATATCTTATTTCAGGCTTCAACATACTGGATAGAATGATGGCAAAAACCTTTGCTAAGAAATTATTCTGATTAAAAAAAATATATTTCTCTTCATTAAAACCCTTGCTCATAGGTGTCTATGGAGATTCTCGGTCATCCAGATTCTTTGTATGACTAGGACCTTACTCAAAGGTTTTCTCTCCTTGGGGAAACTAAGTTGGAAATAAGACATCATTCCTCTCTTGCTTTCTTAGATTTTCTTGTGACTTTGCTAATGCTTGGCATTAACCTTTATATTAGGCATAGCATGGAAACTACATCTCTAGCATCTGAACTAATCTTTTTTTTGTTAAATGCATATGAGCCCCCCTCTCCACCTGGCATCATCCAGATATGCTGGCAATACAGTCTCATGTTGGCTGGGAATTCTGGCTCTCACAGGGTCATCAATCTGGGGAGAAGGCATTTCATATAACAGACCCAAATTTAAAATATCTCTTTCTTTTGTTTCATTTATTAATATGGGTTTCACAAAATAAATTTGGGCAGAGATTATATTCACTATAATTTTTAAGAACATTCAAGTGCCATAAGGATTCCTGGTCCTCCCCCCCGCCTCATGAATTAGCTAATTATAACAGCAGTCATCGAACCGCCAGCAATTATTAATGAGTAATTGCTATTGAAAACTAACAAATACAGTTGAATGGCAACTCCAGGGTAGGATACATGGTAGCATCCAGGATTTGATTCTTTTTTTATGATAACTAAAACAATGCAAATTGTCTCTGCAAGACTGAGATGCCCTCAACAAAATAATTCTCAGTTCCTGCTTCTCCATTCACTCTCCTAGTTGTTTTCTTTTCCAATGATCTATTCCATTCCTTTCTCTTCTTTTAAATATACGACTGGTGAAATGGACCCATTGAACACCCTGAACTGCCTCCTGTTCCAGTTCAGCTCTATGCATCACATGAGCTCTCTTTGAATTCAGTGAGTCTCTTCTGCATAGATAAGCATAGGAGTGTGCTATTAAAATGTAAATTAGCCTCAGTATCCCTGTTAATTTTAATGTTGTCAGCTTTCAGCTATACTAAGTGTAGCACTTGTGGGCTACATTTTCAGATCTCTGAATCTCTGCTTCATTTGCATTCTTATTAAAAATGTAGCTATCTTTAATATAATGTACTACTGTTCTTGTTATGTCCTAAGTAAGAAGAATGTGTAATAAAAATGTAAATATGGAAGCATTTTAATCTATTACAAACATGACTATGCTCCCCAAAAGTCATTCTTCAGTGCAGAAATTTGCTAAATCATTTGATTACAGCAGCTTCTACAAATATACATGCATACCAGAGTTTGTAAATGAGAGATGCAACAGTAAACATTTGTCGACCTCAGGTTCTGTAGATGTGTTGGATCATCCAGAGATACCATTTATTGATTCATTATAATAGATGATCCCAGTATATTCAAGAATCAGATTAATATTAATAAGAATGTGCTGGTGAAATCTTCCATTTAATTCACTTTTCTGACACGCAGAAGGCAGCACTTTCAAATTAAGGTAGTCCATTGTTGAATTTTATCAGCTAGAAAGTTAAGATTCCTATCTTTGTTTGTCCCTTGATCCTTTTCTTACTCTACCTAGTAGGTGCTTTTAAATGGCTCACAATCATTTCTGACTGACAATTAAGAGTTTCTTTTATCCAAATAGGGAAAGTTGTTTCCTAATTGGCAGAAAGTATCTGTTTAAGTCTCATACATTTAATGGAAATTTAAAGGCAGTGATTTTTTTCATGCTCTGTGAAATGTTTCTTAAAATATATCACCTTGGCAATGCAATTATCCAAAGAAATGGGGTTAAAAGACAGTTATTGTTTAGCAAGTGAGCTTAAGAACTAATGATCCATTAAGAGAAAATGTAAATGGTATTTCAAGTACAGTATAGTATTAGAGTACAGTATCACAAGGTGGTACAGGCAATCAAGTAGTTCCTGAGCCTCAATTGCAGCCTTACAAGATTTTTGGCTTGCGTGAGGAACAATCCTTTCCTAACATCATCCTATGGAACTCTGCCTTTGTTTTTAATGTAATCTAGCTATTCATGTTTTGTATACCCTCCATATTTTCAAGAGAAGCATAATTCTATTCAACTGCTTATGCTATTATTTTTGCATGCTTGTCCTGGTCATAGTGAAATATTTTTGTAGCTAATATCTATTGAGAATGCCTGCCTTAAGCTGAGCCAAAGCAATTCTTTTGAAGAGCGTTCTTGACAGTGAAGAACACCACTGTTGATGGTGCCAACATTTTTCCCTTTCAGTGCTTTTTCTACATAGCCACTGAAATATTTTTCTCTGCATTTCCTTCAGTGTTTGGCATTTCCCAATTGCCATCAGTGAGATCATTTCATGCCACATTTAATTGGCTGCAAGGTATTGTCCACAATCCAGTTTTAGGGATCATACTGGAAGGCCAACTTGACTATTCTGGAAAGGCAGAAGCAGAGGAAATGTCATCCAAGCCATAGAGGTAAGGGCATGGGAGGAGGCCAAGTCATATTTGAATTAATGCTGCAATTCTATAATTGCCTCAAGAGACTACAAGGCAGCTTGTTTGGTGTAGGGTGGTTAACATGTTCACCTAGACCAACCTTAAGCATTAAAGAACAACTGGGTGATCTTGAGCCAATCACGCTCTTTCAGCCCAATTCATCTCACAGGGTTGTTCTGGGAAAACAGGAGAAGGAAAAATTGGTAGGTTTGTCACCTTGAGTAAGGTGACCAGATGTCCTGCATTTGGCGGGACAGGCACGCTTTATCATAATTTTTCCCGTGTCCCGGGCCGTTCTTAAAAGATCCCGCTTTTAAATTTTGGCGCCTTCTTCGATCGCTCGCTCCCCCGCCCATCCGCTGCTGCTCGCATGGGCGGGGTAGCGTAGCGAGTGAGCGGGCGGATGGGTGGGGGAGCGAGCTCGCCTTTCCAGCCCCACTTCTGGACAAGCCGTGGGAAAGCCTCTGCCTCTCCGAAAAGAGCCACCTGTGTATGTGGCCCTCGGCGGGGTCTGGAAGCGGCGCCTTTCCAGCCCAAAGCATCCCTTGCGCACTTTGGGGACCGGCAGGCGATGCAAGCGCAGCAGCCGGAGACTCCTCCGCGGGACCCCTTCCGGCTCCGTCCACTTCCCAGCCTGTCCCGGCTCTCCTGACTCCCGGGGCCGCCGCGTCTTTGAACTCACCCAGAGTAAGTGACGGGCGGGGTAGCGTAGCAAGTGAGCGGGCGGATGGTGGTGGGATCGCTGCCCGGGAACCGCCAGAAGCCTTCCTGCCCAACACCGGCTGCACTGCAGCTGACTCGCCCCGGGTGGGCTGGGAGGCTTTGGGTGTCCGGGCGGGAAGAGCCGCGAGTGGATGGTGGTGGGATCGCCGCCCGGGTACCGCCAGAAGCCTTCCTGCCCAACTCTCCCTGGACTTGTTTTGATGAGCGTGGGGTGACTGATGGTAGTTTGCGCCGGCCGCGCCCACTCAAACTATCATCAGTCGCCCTGTGTTATAATCTGGCCATCTTATGCTAGCAGCCTTACTAAGAGACGTCTGGCTGGGGAGAAATGCCGGCGCAACTGCAAGAAGTCCTGGGAGAAACAAAAGGATTAATGTTGAGTTTCTTCCCAGCCTGCGTTGAATCCACCACCTAACTGTGCTCGGCCCCTTCAAGGAGGCGGATGGGTTGGAAACCCTTAGGCGGGGAAGGAGAAATGTCAGCAGAGGAATACAGGCGTGGGAAAGCCACTCAACTTCCTGGGAGAGGCCCTGCAATACTCACAACCTCCCTTTGCTGCTGCAAACCACCGATCCATGCCTCGTTTTAAGCCAAGGCTGCAAAGCAACCTGACACAGCCTCTTGGGATTTCCCTGCAGTTCTGAATTGCAAGCAGCGGGTGAAAGCGGTTTTGTTTTTTGCTTTTAAACTAACTTTGCAATCTGCAGGCCGGTTTGCAATCTGTAGAAGGCCGGAGCAGGATTGCTCCAGGTGTTGCCTTGCTACGAGCTTCATCCCTTTCCGCCTACCCGTCTTTGCAATATCCTCCCAGGCGCGCGGCGGGGCGAAGTGCGACTGTGTGTTGCCCTTCCAGGATGAGCGGTTCGGGTTTCGCCATCCCTTTAAAAGGGAACCCCCAGGGTGTGGGCTCCCGGTCTCAGGCGGCAGCTTGCCTAACTGTTTGCACTGAGCATGGGCGGGGATGGCTAGCAGGGAAACTTTGTTTCATGTTCCTTGGAAATTTGTCCTTATTGGCAAAGGAAATGCTGAGAGATTCGCAAAAGTGTTCAACGTGCTCTGGCTTGTAGGCACTGTTCCCTCCCACTGTTTACTTGCCATGTGCAGCCGCGCACATGGCAAGTAAAGATTGCGCAGCAGTTTCCCACTGCCGCGCAGTGTCGTTTGCTGGACACGGACTGCAGTCTCTGTGCTCTGCAGAATGGCTGTGGAATCGTGAATGAAACCCCCTCCAGCTAAACAGGAGTCTTGACAACATTTTTTAAAAAAAAGTTTGGGCGGAATTGGTCAGATTTATTATGCAGCTGCACCTGGGTGGCACTTCCTGATTCTCTGCGCTTTGGATCTTTCAACAAAGCCTTTCCCCACCCTGCGCTGGGGGACTCGCTTGCGTGCAAGCCGGCGCCCCAAACAGAGCTGGGTCCAGTCGTCTCCTCCCTGCCTTTTCTTCCCTTTTTATGCCCTGTCTCGGACGTGCGGGCGCGCATGCTGTGGACTTGCCCACTTAGACGTCGAGGTTGCGCGTGCTTAGCTGTGGCCGTATCTCCTCTTGTTTTTTCCCCTCCCTCTTACATGCCCCCTTGGTTGGTGCAACAGGCTAACGCCGGCGAAAGAAGTGGAGTGGACTACATAGCACAACTGGGTAAATTATAAACCACAGATTTTAATCCTATTTAATTTTAAATGGTATCAAATTTAGCTATAAAGTGGCTTTACCTAATTTTTTTTCCTGGGCCTGCTAAATTCTGGTCCCTGGTGATACAATGAGTTAAATGCATTCTGGCCTGGATTTCCTATTGTGCAATTTGTGTCATGGACTTAATCATTTTAAATTCCATAAAATGCCAGTACACATCCTTTCTGCCAAGAGATCAGAAAAACAATGCTCGAATCTTCTGATATTTAAATGATTTATAATGTTGTTTAGATATATAATTTGGATTACATTTGAAAACTATGCATTGATTAAATACTACGGAATACAATCCTGTGGCAGTTCTTCTTTCTTTTTTGGTTTTAGAAAAGAATAATTCCCTTTTTAGCCAGGCTTTTTGAATTAGATTAACACCAGTTTTTAAGTAGATTTCAATTTTAAAAAAATCTGTTAGCTGCTTTGAATACCTTGAAGATGAAAAGATGGCGTACAAAACTTAAATAATAAAAAAATTGTACATTCATTTTGAAAAAATAAATGCAATACTTGATTAATTTCATATCTTTATTTAAAATAGATTTGGCATGGCATATGATTTTATTGACTCAGTTGGAAATGATGTGGATGTTGTATCTGATTCTGAGGTATATATATTCTTAAGTAACATAACATATAGCATATAGTCCAAACTTGCTAGACTATTTAATTGATCTTACTACTTTAAAGGGGGAGAGTTTCATGATAAATTATTTTATTACATTTATGTTGCATTTATATATTATATTTATTACATTTATATTCCAAATTATATATTTGTATTGTTATTTTAGTGTTTATTGTCAATTTTGATAGATATTATATTGATATATCAATACTGATTTTAATCATACTAAATAACAATTACTGCTATTATTTATCAGCATTAAATATTTACAGTTTTTAATATTGAGTTAGTCATATTTTAGAATAATAGGATTATCTTTTAATAGGATAATTGGCAAAATCTAATTCAAATGTGATGGGTTGCATTCCAAAGAATGTGAGAGGACAGGTTGCCTGCAAAATGCCAGGACCCAGGCTGTTGCCATGTCTCCCTCTAGCCAGTCTAACAATGTAAAAGCTGAGCAGAGAGCCTTTTTTTCCCAGTGTGAGCGGAAAAGTATAGTGTTTGAGTGGCACATTTTCATGCCTGGCATTCATCAGGCTGAAACCTCGCTAGCAATCGGCGCTTGATGCTTGGAATGTTGCGCAAATGTCCAGCAGACATGACAGCAGTTCAAACTGTTGCTCTCTTAGGTGCTCAGGCATGAAACTGGGCAGCTCAAACACTATACTTTTCCGCTCACACTGAAAAAAAATTAGAGGGAACATTGCTTGTAGGTGGTGCGCTCCTTTTATTAATCACACCATCCAGACACTAGCAATAAGGGCTCCCCTGGCAGGTTTGGATTAAACTAAGCTAAACTGGATGACTCCTGGATAGAGACCAAATGCAGGGCTATTTATTTCTTTATTGATTTTGGTTTGTCAAGCATGTATGAGAAAGCAAGTATAAGTATGGGTTTAGTGACTAAAGTTACAATGGCATTGAAAAAAGTGACTGATGACCATTTTTCACACTTAGCGACCATTTTCACACTTAGCGACCGTTGCAGCATCCACATGGTCACGTGATCAAAATTTTGATGTTTGGCAACAATTTATATTTGTAAATTGTAATGTTGAAATAAAAAAAAGTATTACAATACTATTTTTGCGTTGTATGAAATTTTTTGTTGCTCCATATAAAATTATTAATCAAGCCCCCCCTCCCCCCCCCAGTCAAAGGTGTCCCTCTTTACCAATCTGAAAATCTGGTCACCTTAACCTTGAGTTGTGTATGGGAAAAAAGGCAGGATAAAAAAACTTTTTAAAAAGTAATATTGAACTCAAAGATCTTCTATGTAAACATTTATAAAAATTTCCCGATTAATGTGAAAAGTTATTATGGTTGGTCAAAGAATCACCAAATGTTTAGGAAATCCTTTCGACTGATTTTGACATGTACTGCTCTTGGCAATACAAATGACCAATATCACTTTCTGAGTGCAAAGGATTGTGTATGTTCATTATTCGTCTGATCCAAGTTATCGAGTTCCATGTGGGTCCAGTCAACTATTTGTGTTGTATATTGAATAACAGGGACTGTCTAAGTATTGATTCCTTTAATGATGTTTCACTATTTCGCTTTGATTCTGCTGATTCCAAAATATTTGAAACAATTCTCAATACAGCAGGGTGGCATTAAGCTAAATTCTGTTGTTTAGCTTTGTTGTTTTGGGACCTGGACATTTTAGTATCACTGATGGAAGCATGAATTCTGTTTTCTGTCAGATAATTATCCGGGGGGATTAAAATAAACAGCCAAATATTAATTAGAGAGTCCAAGTATGAGGAAAAATAGTAAAACTAGTCACTATATGTTTATATTTTATTAGTCATTACTATGTAAGGTTTTTAAATGCAGTTAATCATTTGCATTGACTGGTTCTGAGTTTAAAACAAAACACTTTTTTCTTTTCTAAAGATTTTTATACTTGGTGTGTTTCTATATCTTACATGTATTAATCGACAGTGGCTGAAAGGTATAGTAAAGGTTCCACAAGTTTATTACCAGCTCATTTCCTCTTCCTGAATATTTAAAACCAAATACCTGCCCTTGACAAACAGAACGACAGATTTTATATCAAAATAAGTATGAATACTTTAATATATATAAAAGCAAACAAAAAAACCCACCCCTTCAAAATAACTCCTTTTACATTTGGTAGGCATCAATATTGTTTTCTCTTTTTTGTATAAAAAGAAAAAAAACCAACAACCCAAATCACTACACTAAACAATACATTTAGATATTGATGCAGTTATTTATATTACATGTCACTCTTCAGTCACAGAATGTTATAAATCCAGGTTTTCCAGAAGCTGAGCCTCTGCAGTTTCTATTCATTTGTACTTTGGGGTATTCCATAGTGACCTGATAATTTCAGAAGTCAGTGACATGTTATTCGGAAACTTAGTGTTCCTTGTAGAATGCTGTGAATTAATCAGCCATACCATAGAAATCTTGATGGAGTAACATCAAGAGTAAGAGCAAGGTAATTGTGCAATGTTCTATTTGATTTCCCCTTTCAATTTAGTTGAACTAATGGAACAGAATTTTTTCTTGAATTTCTCCATCCTTTGTTGAAAAGATCAATCAAGAGAGGCAGACCAGAGAGGAAAACAATATTCTCTACCATGGTCCTTATCAGTCTCATTTTTCCTCAATAAAAGAATATTTCATTTGGGATCATTGGAAGAGGAGCAGTGGATGTACGGCAAGAGAGTATGAAATTAGTTTGCACACAGGCTAAAAGGAACTCCACTTGAAGGATTCCCTGTAGGTTCCATGATGTAGAGTGTTTTAAGGAATTGGGGGGGGGGGGGGCAATGGAATCTTGAACTCTAGGAGGGGGACTCCTTCCTCCTACACTTCTAGATTAACATTACAGATGGATTTAAGTTGAGAGGGAAATACTTTCTTGGGTCCCAATGAATTATATAATTCAAACCCCTTAAATTGATCCTAGCCCCAATAATATGAACACGAGAAATTTTAAACAGCTCTACTCTGAGTAATGTCTCTGTCTATAAGATAAAGATAATGCAGACATGACAAAATAGAAATTCTGAAAGCTGTATAGCTCAGTGGTTGGAATCATATTTTTTTTTACTACTGGTTATGTCGGCTTGGTGGGTGTGACATGGCTTAGTGAGAGTGGCAGGGGAAGGATACTGTAAAACCTCCATTCCCTCCCCACCCCAGGGAAAGGTTACTGAAAAATCCCCATTTCCTCCTGATCAGCTGTGACTCAGGAGGCAGAGAATAGATGGAGGCGGGGTCAGTCAGAGGTGGTATTTGCCAGTTCTCTGAACTATTCAAAATTTCCACTACCGGTTCTCCAGAACTGGTCAGAACCTGCTGAATACCACCTCTGGTATAGCTCCAAAATTAATACAGGAAGCTAGAAGTTTTAGAAAGGACTAGCAGGAAAAAGAATGGCAGAACTGGAGGTCAGAGTGAAAAGAAGGATCAGCCTAGAATCCCTATGTAGCCACAAGTGAACTAAATCCAATCCCCCTTGTTGACCCTTACCTAACTCTAACCAGGCACACTTACTTGAGATAATTTCTGTGCTTAGGTTTTTAGCCATAAATCACCTTACTTGAACTTTTACCCATGGACCTGGTCTTTTGTGCCTGACAGGACTGTTGACAGAGGAAGAAAAGATTAGAGTGTTCTATGCATAAAGGGCTGCATGAATGAATGGAGTGATTAAGCCTAATGGTATCTGTGTGTATGTGACTCAGCCCATCTGAGTATATCAATAATAGAATAATAGTGAAGGCACAGAGAATAGAAGAAATAGACATAAAAAATAGACATTTGTGTAAGAAAGTTTTCTGATTTGAAAAATGACTACAATATTTCAGGCTTTAAGTGAAAAACAAGCTATTTCTTCCAATGATCTAAAAAGACATAGGAAATTTCCATCCTATCGGGATCTATATATGATCTATAAGGAGTCAATCTGGTGTAATGGTTAAGGCATCAGCCCAGGAGACCCACAGTTACAATCCTACCTTAAACACAAAGCCAATTAGATGATCTTGGGACAGTCACCTTCTAAAGAAGGCTAAGGAGTAGATAATAGCAAGTCACTTCTGAAAAACCATATCCAAAAAAACCCTCTTCAGGAACTTGTCCAGGCATTCATCAAGAATGAAGACTATTTCAAAAACAACAACAATAAATATTCTACAAAAGTTTAAGGACTGTGAAGCAAGTCGCCTAAATAATTGGCCCCATTTAATGACTGCAGTAATTAGATAGGCATTGCTTAACGGATATTTCTATTACAAATCAACCTGGGCATTTACCCTAGATTTTTTTTCAAACAAGCAAACTAACTTACTAACTACTAACTAAGGCAGTTGGGGGGGGGGCATGACAACAGGTTTGTATTCCCTTTTAAAATTCCAATATTTTAAAATACTTCTGAGGTTATTGCCACTGATAAATAAACAAAAAGTTCATGAGTGAAATGTAAAATAATAGGTATCTACAGGGACAAGGTGGGGGTGTTAAAAAACATGTATCATACAATGAAAGTCCAACTTTGCATCCTTTCCATATGCATGTACCCAAAAAAAGTTTGCATTGTCATTTTATCAATTAAATGTCATCATAGTTAGGAATGGATGCCTAAAATAAAATATGAGCCATGGTTCTTTTTTTTTTTTCAAATATAGGGTGTCATTTTTCTTTCATGTTAGTCGAATGAAGCACAGTGGTCCAAAGTCCTGTTGCTCAGTGGTCCAAAGTCCTCTTTTCTGATGAGAGCAACTTTTGCATGTCATTTGGAAACCAAGGACCCAGAGTATGGAGGAAGAATGAAGAGGCCAATCAAGCACAGTAATCCCACGGTCATTGAACCAGGTTTTGGTGCTTTTGGCAAAAGTTGCTCTCATCAGAGAAGAGGACTTTGGACCACTGAACAACAGGACTTTGTTAAGACCAGGGACAATGCAGCCATCTACCAGGAGATTTTGGATCACTTCATGCATGTATACTTAGGATGATAAATTTAGGCAACAAAAAAGAGGAAAAAGGGTACAATTTATTCTTATGGGATACATGGCATAAAATATGCTATTTACGGAGTTTCTATATGATACTTGTGTAAAGAATTATAGCCATAAAAGAATACTTATTACCAAAAAGATAGTAAGTTACTTATTTTCTGTCCATAGTTATTTGTCTACATTCATTTCCATACTACTTGCCATACACTAAATAAATAAATTGTACTATTATATCCCTTCCACATTAGAGAAATTTAATGAAGTAAGTGCCTTGACTTGCTTTGTGTATTACTTTACTAACATTCAGTAGAGCCTATAATAGGAGTGGATACTTGAACAGCAAAAAGGAAAAAAAAGGATACTATTCATGTTGTGCAGGATATAATGCCTAAAATATGTTGCTTATAAAATTTTACTGAAATAATCCTTCCCTAAAGAATTGTAACCTTTAAAAGCATTTATTTACAAGACGGTCATTTTAGTGTTCGTGTTTTTATTTTGTTCACCATCTGGAGCTAGCAAATCTGGCAACCGTATGAGTTTGTTTAATAAAGAAATAAAGAGATGGTTGAAAGCAGAATTAAGATTCTGTTTGTGCCATATTAAAGGAGATTTTAGAAAGGTTTAGCAAGCAAAAATGTTTGGAACAGCCAAAAAGGAATAAGGAAAACAATCTTCTCACTTTGAAGACTGGAATCATTGGGGCTTCAGGGCAGGCAGTGATAGCTGTTTGACTTTTGGCAGGATTCACCAAAAAAGGGATTATGAGTGACAGATAGCTATCATTTCTGCATTACCGCAAAGACTTCATGGCCTCCATTTCTCCAATTCCTCATGGCCTTTATTTGTAGTGAAGAGTCCTTTGATCTCCCCAGGACATAGAAATAGCATCTGATAATAAAGATGTATAGATGATGGCTAATCTGGCTAATCAATTTTGTTTAAGACTTCACTTTTAATATTTCTGGTCCAATGTTTTTTTTTCCTATATATACTTTGAGATTTATAAATAAATTCATTGAGCTAAAGCACTGAGTTAAGAAATATTTTACACTATAAAAGTACATTTTTGAAAAAAAAAGTAAAGTCCACTTGAACTGAGTTTGATTTCTAGTAATTTGCGGTGGTGTGTGTTTAGTCCTCGCATGTACGACTGACAGCCAGCAACAGCCAAGCCGCACCTGATAGGCTAAGGTGCGCCTAGCTGAGCGTGGGCTGCCAGACGTGCACCTATTGGCCTCCCTGCTTGACAGCTCCGTATAAATAGCTGTCAAGCAGGGCGTGGTCCCGATCTACTGCTAGCCTGTTCTACTGTTCAGTTCTGTTCTAATAAAGTTGTTGATTTTACCTCAGGAGGTTCCTGCCTCATTCTTCCTCGTTCCACTTCACTGGCGACGAGGACGGGATCCACAGGCCCTGACTTAACAGCCCTAGAACAGAAAACATAGAATTCGTTTTCTCCTCTCTCACACTGCTGAGAAGAGTTTCATGCTTGAAACATGGCTGCAATGCCCCTGTTCGCTCCTTTTGGAACCACCGGCGAGTCATGGGCCAGGTTCCTGGAGCGGTTCGAGTGCTTTTTAATAGCTAAAAACCGGCAGGGATATTCGCAGGCGCGCAAGTACAGTTTTTTTCTCAGTGCCTGCGGTCCCGAAATGTTCGGCACGGACTGAGCTTTCATAGCTCCGAGGCTGGTGTACGAGCTTGGCTGGGACGAACTAATGGCCGGCCTGAAGAACCACTATGCACCTACCCCTTCCAAGCTTGTTCGCCGCTATGCCTTCCGGCAATGTGTTCAAAAAGACACGGAGTCTGTCAGCCAGTTACTCCAGTCCCTGAGAACCGGGCCGATTCAATGCGAATTCCCTGACTTGGACAACAACCTTGCAGAACAATTCATGTGCGGGGTGTGTGACATCCGGTTTAAGTGGCAGCTCCTGGCAAAGGTGGATATCACCCTGCCACAAGCTGTGGCAACGGAGCTGTCCGAACAATCTACCGTTGAAATGTTCAGATTCCCGCCTCCACCTGCACACAGAGCTTGCCTCGTTGACGAGCTCGCACCACTGAATGAACCCGATGAAGAGGACCAGGTTGACTGCCTGAGGGCCATCCCCAGACAACAGCAGCAGTCACCGTCTTGCCAAGGCGCGGCAGCCGCCACTTGCCTAGGTTGCGGAGGCAACCATGCCCGGGGGTCCTGCCCCTTTAAATCGTCTGTGTGCCGCCGCTGCAATAAGAAAGGGGACCTAGCGTAGGTCTGCCAGGTCTCTCTACCGCTGCCTCTTCAGCCCAAAGTCCCTCAGCTGTCCTACGGCCAGCCGCACCACTGCGGACCCTGTAACCCCGCCGTCAACAGTGCTGGCATGACGACTGCTTCGCCGTGCACAAGAGTCTTCCTGCCACTCCTGCAGAGTCGGTCAGCCAGGCAACGGCCGGGTCTAAAAAGATAACTCTGTCCCTTCTCATCAAAGGGTCACCCTGCATGATGGAGGTGGACTTGGGCTCCTCCTGCTCCCTCCTCTCATGGGTAACCTTTTCCCGTCTCTGCCCTGGCACCTCGAAGGCCCAGCTTTCTCCCCTGGACACTGTTCTACGGGACTACCAGGGGACTCAGATTCCTACCCTGCGTTGCTATGTGGTGCGGGTGGAATATAGGGGATTGGTTTGCTGCCTGCCTGTTCTAATGGTCCAGAAGCCACTGCTGGCTCTGCTGGGCCTGGATTGATTCTCCCCACTGGGCCTATCCCTGTCTGGGGTGCACCTCACGGTGGACACGCCCCATGGCATCGAAGACATCCTGGCAGATTATGCTGATGTTTTTGATGGTAAGCTGGGGAAGTACAAAGGGACCCCCATGTTTCCCCTATTAGGCTGAAGGCCCGGAGGGTGCCTTTTGCCTTCAAGCCAAGGTAGATGCGGAACTTGACAAACTGTTGGCGCAGGGCATCCTGGAACCCTGGCAACCTGGGGGCCCCATCCCGCTCCTTCGGGGAGGGGGACCTGGTCTGGGCCAAGAGCTACTCTGTGGATCCTCGGTGGGTGCCTGCCGCCATCCTGGAATAACTGATCCCTGTTCCTACAGGGTCCACCTACCGGATGGCAAAGAGTGGCGGCGCCATGTGGACCGACTAAGGCACTGCCTACCTCCAGAGGCCTCGACTCAATCCAACCTGCAGAGGCCAGCCACCATCGCCCAACAGCCAGCCTCATGCCTGCCGCCACTCTGCATGAGGCCTTCCCCCAGTCAGGCTTCTCCTACCCAGTTACCGCCTCCCGGCAACCATTTGCTCCAGCTCAGCCCAACCTTGTTCCCCTGTTCGCTCCTACTAGGCCTTCTGCCACCAGCCTTCTTAACCCAACCGCCGCATACTGGCAAGTTTGTATTAACCCGCCTACTCAGGCCGCATCCCCGCCTCCTGGCCTACCTGTTTCTGGGATTCCGCCCTCCGGACTAGGCCTTCGTGATGTCACCCGGAGCTCCACTCCCTTCAGGGAGGAGCTGCTACAGAGTCATCTTACCTCTCCAGCACCGCCTCCTGAACTGAGGCACTCGGGGCGTGTCCACCACCATCCCACCTATCTTCGCGAGTACGTATGCACTACGTTTGTGCATGTGCCCTCGCTGCAGGGGGAAGAAGTGTTTAGTCCTCGCGCGTACGACTGACAGCCAGCAACAGCCAAGCCGCACCTGATTGGCTAAGGCACGGCTGGCTGAGTGCGGGCTGTCAGATGTGTGCCTATGGGCCTCCCTGCTTGACAGCTCCGTATAAATAGCTGTCAAGCAGGGCGGAGTCCCAATCTACTGCTAGCCTGTTCTACTATTCAGTTTTGTTCTAATAAAGCTGTTGACTTTACCTCAGGAGCCTCCTGCCTCATTCTTCCTTGGTCCACTTCAGTGTGGAATGTCCATGTTGTGATTTGTCCCTTGCCAGTCACCCTGCACTACTGAAATGTCTTGGTGATCTCCCAGACAAATACACACCAAGTTTAACCCTCCTTAGCTTTGGGATCAGTCAAAATTGCTAGGGTCTGTCACTGGATTAAAAAATAAATTACTCGGATTTTCGTTTCATTTCTCACTGACTTTTAAAAGCCATTGGTTAGGAAATACAAAAACATCATGCAAAAAAGAAATGTAAAAAGGTGGGTTTTTTTAGAATTAGAAATATTTTGAAATGTAAAAACTTTTTTACATTTTTCAAAATATTCATATGGATGAGAAGGTATTGATTGCCAAAAAAGTAGTTCTTAATGAAAACCTCTGGTCTGTGATAGATGTTGAATGCAAGTTTCAATTCTATGCCAGGCTGTTCACCTCTTCTGCACAAAATGGTACTTTTACTATCTGAAGGGGCTTTCATTTTAGACTATGTCTTCATTACGTGTGAATAAATATTTCAAGAAGTTCAAATATAGAAGAGAAAGAACAATGGGGACCTTTAAAGACATTTGAGAGTGCCCCATTCCTAAGCTAGCATTTCCTTTCAACTTAAAAGATGAAATGAAATTGATTATGTACTAAATATCAGGCATCAGCTTTTCAAACTTTAGACAGTGTCATTCAAGAAAACATTGACATTTTCTTGAGCCGGTGAAAATGCTACAATCTGCTGAAGAGAAATGAAAGATTAGTGCCTCAGGAAGAGTGAGTGCCTCTAATGCAAATTACTCTATACTGACTCATGTCATATAAATACCGTTGAGTTGAAAGTAAAACCACATTTCTAAATGTCAGGGGTGGGGGGAGAGATTGTTCTACTCTATCACCCAAGGGATACAGTGGTTCTAAAAATAACTTCAAATGTTTTAACAATGACAACATCTTAATACTGTCCTGTGAATGTAAGGGAATGCAAGCCTTTTTATAGCCATTATAAATACTTCATTCAATCTACAGTCCATCAGCATAAATGCTTTTATCTAAATTGTTCCCAATACATTTCCCACTGCTATATTTATAGTGGTCTATTACTCTGTAATCCGAAATTGAAGTTATTATGAAAACCACAAGGATTTACTTCAACTTGCAACCACAAATACAAAAGAGGCCATCATCACTTCTTCATTCATTCTTCTGGAAGCAGAAATCCAGCTTATTGCTGACTCTCCACCGATTCTTTTTAATGTGGAGGTTTAAGGTTCATTATCCCTATATGTTCAGGATATTGAAATAAACAGTACCTGAAGTAGGGTAAAAGGGATCAATTCCACCTGTTTGAAAAGAACTGTGGTATTTTCTGGCATCATCCAACATTCACCATTTGATAACAGGCGAGGAGCAAAATGTCAGATACTCACAGCCACTTCACTGCACATTTAGAATGCAGTTTCATCTTTTTACCACATGCTATACTAAAGCAAAATGTGTTTTCTTGCTGAGTGTCAGAAACAGGGGAAGATAGCCAAGTAGATAAGGCCAACTAGTAAATGCTTCTTGAAGATCAGTCAGGACTGGGGATCAGATGCCTTTTTAAGGTACGATCACCTGACTTTCCATTGTAAGAGAAGAATCATGTTAGTTTATGGATAGTCAAAAATCAAGACTCTGGTCTGGTCAAATCTTTTAAAACTAACAAACTTAATTAAAACTTATAACTCCTATCAAAATCTTCCTGAATTTTATTTCTTTCTTCTATATGAATTACCTTATCAAAGGAGTTCAAAAGGGGAGAGCGTTCCTAATTGTGTTCCTTTGTACAATTAACAAAGGAAATGAACAACATTTCACTGCTGAACCAAAGGGAACATGCTCAATCTGAAAAGACTGGGTGGGGGAAGGGTTGTTTGCTAGAGTTCACACTAGCCAATTCGACACCACAATATGATGTGGTATAAACCATGGTCTTTTGGATTTGCATCTTGATGTTAAACAGAAGTGTAGTAGTCATAAAGTTCATGTCTTAGTGTTGCAATACATACTTCATCATTCTCTGGGATTCCTATTCTGGGATTGTCAGTAAGAGTAAAAAAAAGGAGATAGGTTTTTCTCGCGCACATTGAAAGGTAAAATGGGACTTCCATGTGCCTAACATGACTGCTTAGTCCACCGTCCACCCCAAAAATGAAAGTCCTTTGATCATTTCAACTTGGTAGCCTTGAATATATGATTTCATGAGGCCTCCTTCAGCCTTGCAGAGAGTTGTGTCATGTATCTGGTCATCTGTGAGCTGATGACTTCCTTTGCCCCACGTTCTTTTAATTTAAAAAAATAGGGGACTGACATGCTGTGTGTATGTGAGAGCCAAACAAAATAAAACATATTTATATCTAACAAGGTCACTGAACTCATAGGGCTTTTGTAGGCAGACATTCTTAAAAAATCAAAATGGTAGAAAATGGTAGAAAACTAAACAGGGCATTGTTTTAGAAAATCTTGCTAGGGGAAAAACGTAAGTAGGAAAGGATTAAATGAATGTCAGGAATATCACCATTACTTTTTCATTTGGCAGATGGGAGTTCTGTAACTGTTCACATCCAGTATTCAGTCAGCAATGTTGTGATTTGGGAAGGACCACCCTGGTAGCCATTTTGTGAAAGCAAGAACAACATATCCTTAAGGTTAGAAAGGCATCCCCTTATCCAAAAAGATGGGAAATGGGTTGAAGGCTGTTTGTTGTTGGGAGAAGTGCAGAAATAAGCAAAAGAGAGAGGGCCGAATGAAGCAAAGAATCCATCCCTGGAAGAAGGAGGAAGCAGGTAGGCCAGAGGTAAAGCCATTGAATTGATGTGGTGGGCCTGAGTGCAGATTGGGACTGGCTTTAGCTGCTTTAAAATTTAAACTTTCATATATGCAGCAACCCTCTAATTTTTCCCAAAGCCCTCTTAATTTACGCCCTAAAATCATTTGTTTCTTTTTTTCCAGTTCCTTAAAAGGTATATAATCCAAGTAACCAATAATTGACCATTAAAAGGTATATAATCTAAGTAACCAATAATTGACCATGAAATATTTGGATGTAAGGCAATTGAATTCCTGGAGAAAATTCAAACACATTGAAAGAGATGGGGGAAGAGGGAAATTCATATTGAAGTTGTTTTACTGTTTAGTGCCCTGTGACTGTTCTTCTTTCTACTGAATATTTTTAGTATTTTGATTACTTTGTTCTACAAGTAGTCCCCGACCTACGACTACAGTTGAGTCCAAAATCTATATTGCTAAGCAAAACATGTGTTAAGTGAATTTTGCCTCATTTTATGATCTTTCTTGCCACAGCTGTTAAGTGAATCACTGCAGATGTTAAGTTATTAACATGGTTGTTAAATGAATTTGGCTTCACCATTGACTTTACTTGTCAGATGGTCACATAAAGGGATCTCATATCCCTGAGACACTGCAATCGTCATAAATATGGACCAGGTGCCAAGCATCTGAATTTTGATCATGTGACCATGGGGATATCGCAATGGCTCTAAGTGTGAAAATGGCCATAAGTCACTTTTTTCAGTGCTGTTGTAATTTTGAACAGTCACTAAATGAACTGTTGTAAATGTACTTTAAGAATCTCAATCAATACAATGCATAAAATAAGCAAGGAGACATTTGTAAAAAATAGAACTTAGTACTATTTTTCTTTTAAACCAACTGCATAAAATGAGTGAGTACTATCAACCAACAAGGCTTTTGGGGATATGTTGAGCCTAGACATTTTATTTGCAGTGCCTGAATTGATTGAGGTAACCCAAATGTCTACCTTTGTTGATCTTCATTTCAGTAGCCCTATTTCAGTGGAAAATCTTATTTGGGATCAAGGAAGGGAGGAAAGACGAAGAAAGGCAAAAGCTATATATATTACTCCCCAAACTATTGCATCTCAACCAAAAATCTGCTTCTAAATTGTGTTCTGCATTCTGTTTACCTTTGCATTAAAAACTGTATCTTTCAATAGGTGTTTAAGTGAAACACTGTTGAGTAAATTTCACCGCATAGACAGCCACAAAAGAAAGTTTAAATACCTGGCAGTTTTAGAAATGAAACAAATGTAGTAAGACTAAATTTGGGAATAATTCTCAGCAATGTTGGTTCATGATGAGACAGTTGGCTCAGCAAGAGAAGTTGGGTCCCCTCCCCACACCCAGCCAAAAAAGTTTTTTCTTTGATTACTTTTTTTCTTGGTTGTTGCTAGAGCCATAATGAAGTTTTTTGTCAGTTTGAATTGCAGCTAAATGGGAAACAGTCCCAAGAAAACATGGGTATGAAAACTGCATCCTCTTGAACAAACAGATTGAAAAAAGCACTTATGTAGATAAAGGCTGAACAGAATATACTTGTAACATGAAATGAGAGGAATAAAGAATATAGCCTTGAATGCAATTGCTACTTCAGGACTTAATCTTCAAATCAATCCATCTACTCGCTGGCAATGAAATTATATCCTTAACTGTAATTCTTTATTATGCTTCTTCTTATGTGATAATTCCAAAATAATCAATACGATAGCAATAACCACTTTGTTTTCCTATTGTTATAAATCATTGTTCCTCCATAAGAATTCCCACAGTGGTTCACATGATAATAATTGAAAAATCAAACAATTCAAGTTTCAGGGTTGAAATGAGGGGTCCTTGGTGTTCTCAAAGCCTGGTTGTTTTCTTCCAGATGTTTCATTACACAAAGTAGGGAATATCATCAGTGCAATTCAAGTCTCAACTCTAGTCTACAAATTCAGAAATAGAAGTCATATTTCTCTAGAGTTTTGAGTCCTGTATGCAATGTAATTTGAAAAAAAAACAAACCTCATTGAAATTGTAGATATTTCATAGCAGACGTACTTTCCACTAAGAATAGCACTGTCAGCAGGGTTGAGCAGAGAATTTTTTTTGAACCAATTCAAGTTTTGAGGCTCTTTTATGAGTCACACCCAGATAAAATACAGTGGTAATTGCTATAGTCACTTTTCCTCCACTAACAAGCACAATTGGTGAATCAACTACTGCTGATGAAACAATACTCAGAACTCCATATTTAATCTATGGCTCTGCCTTTGTAGCTAATTGGATTTTTAATGGGCACAATGATTCATAAAGACTAGAGATTTACTCAATTATATAAATGGAGAAAACTTTTAGTTTTAAACATTAACATCTATAATTCCTTGCTTTTAGCCAAAATGTTGGATGCGTTGAAGTCCAAAATATTAGGAGAGCACTACTGACCTAGATATTTTATGTAAATATTAAAGAACTTCCACTACTAACTACTACTACTACTACTACTACTACTACTACTACTACTACTACTACTACTACTCTGTTTTCCTGAAAATAACACATCTCTGGATAATAAGCCCAATTGGGCTTTTGAGCGCATAAGACCCCCCTTGTAAATAAGCCTACCCCAAAAATATTTAAACACATGTGCAGCTGGTTCCACCATTTTCTCTGGTTGTGCCTTGTGCCACACTCCTTACCTACCTCCATTTACTCCTGCAGCTGAGCAGTGCTTTGATTGAAAAGCATCCAGCTGACGAGCAGCAGCACAACACAGCAGCAGCCATGAGATGACCACGCTCGCTGCCTCCTGTACCTTAAAAATAATAAGACCTCCTCAAAAATAAGGCCCTGTGCAAGACCTTGTCATATTTTCAGGGAAACACTGTACTACTACTACTACCACCACCACCAGGAAATATTGCAAGATGTTTTTCATATAAGAAGGAAAATGTTATACACTTCTATATAAAACTTTTCACAGACTCCGGTGATAATTCTGAAGAAAATCTTCTTGAAAGATGAAAGAGAATTATCACATTCATTTATGCTACCACAGAAGGAACTATTTCACCAGAGAGATCTCTGTCACAGAGCAAGTTCTAAATTCAGTATTAAATGGATATAAGCAACTTTATAACCCAATAAATGCCTGGAAGTGACCTGCCAAAGGAGCACAACTAAAGCTGATATTTAATTATTGATATTTAAATCTGCTTCCATAATCAATTGATTTATAATTAGCTACCTAATTAATAAATGAAACATTTTTTTCTTTTTCACATTCCCTATTTTGCTAACTTTGATATCATCTAAGATGTACAAGGATCAAACAACCATACTGAGCATGAACTTCTCTACACAGCTAATATATCTTTCAAGTGGGAAGTTTTCTGGCACAATTAGAATGATTTTCAACTCAGAATAGCTATGAGTGACATAGATTCATTCTGCACAAATTGACTATGATATAACCCTTATAATTCATACTGTCCTCATAATACAAGAGACTACTTACTACATAGAGTAATTGTACTAAATGTCAAAAGAAATATCAAATTTCCCACCCTGGATGTTCACTCTCAACTCTATCCCTTTGATTAGTCTCCTACACTTTGTTAACTCTATGTCTTTAATTTAAAAGACTATTTGAAATTCTTATAGAATCTATCTTCTCCCCCTCTCCCCACAGTTTTGGTTATGTTTATTTATTTATTTAGGAAATGGATTTGCCTCCCATCTCATATCCAATGATTCTGGGTGGCTTACAGCATAAAATATTAAATCAGAAAATACATTAAAATCAACAGTCATGGCAAGCAGTAGATAAGGTCATTAAAAATTACAAACCATCAAAACCAGTTGGGAAAAGTGGAAGCTAGACACACATGTTGTTGGGAGATGGGATGAGGATTTAATTCATTAACCACTCCAGTATGAAGTTCTCCCATTGGGTTTAGAGAGCCAGGTCTAGAGGCTATTTCAAAACATCAGAAGGATGAGAGCCAATCTCACCTCTGGAGATAAGATGCTTCAGAGGGCAGGAGCCAATATTTATTTTTATGAATCCAGAACTTGCATTTTATGTACATCCCATTGGGACTGTTACAAATTTCATAGCTCTGAATTGATTGTTTGATCGATTGATCCGTCCATTAGACAGGTGTATCTGTACAAATACCATAACCTCTGGTGCATTTAATATGAAGACAGTAGTTCTTTTTGTGCTACCCATCAATTACACCACTGTCCTCCATGTGTGCTATTTTCTTTGTACCACTATGGCACAGAGTAGACTTGGTAAGTTTTTCTTATTTTTCAGCAGTATAGAGAAGTAAACTACTTCCACCATATAGTCCATTGAGAATGAGTTTGAAAATTCTTAACAAAGGTCAGCAGGGCAGATCTGTTTAACAGTGCTTTGGGAAATCTCAGGATTGTTGAACCAGTTCCGCGTTGTTGCCAAGAAAACTATATCAAAATGTCTATGAATTTGAAAACACTTGGCCCTCCAGCCTATTGATCTTGCCATCAGAGATATAAGGGGTTCTGTAATCAGGCAATGCTGAGACTCAGGGTTAACACTACAGATGGTTGTGGGAATATTATTTATTTGCTTTAATTACATTTCCAATGATATCAATTTTTTATTATTGCAGGTGATTATATAGTCATGACTATATACTTCGAGTTAAGTAGAAGAATGGGATACTTCACTATTCAAACATATATTCCCTGTATATTAACTGTTGTCCTATCCTGGGTATCATTTTGGATTAAGAAAGATGCTACACCAGCAAGAACAGCCCTAGGTAAGATAACTGGGGTTTACATATTTTATTCATTCCTCAGCCTGCTGAGGATCCTTTCTAATGTATCTCCAATGAATAATTGTTTTATTTCACTTGATAATCATGCTAACAAATGTTTATACTTTGCAAGAATTCCCCTATTCATGGTTCCCAGCCCCTGGTTGCAGAAGTATTTGAAAGATTAATTCTCATATCATTTTCCTGGCGTTCTACTATTAATCTCTCAGTTTTTGCATCTTCTTAGCTTTCCTTCCACTGTTGTTGATCACTCTACAGTATCCAAAGTGATATGTGCTAAACTTCTCCTTAGCCCCATCTCCCCAAATTTAGCATGAAATGTCTATGGAGATTCTCAGTCATCCATGTCATGGTTGTCCCAAAGATGCTTTTTCAAAAGGTTGGAAAGCTGGGCTTTCTTTGTTTTTGCTTGAAGACATGTGTTCATCACAACTTTACTTCAGGTTGGATGCTGAACAGAAGATTATGGGGTGGAAAAGAACAGTGTTTTTAAATATATATTATTTGTGCAATCATAATATTAGGTTAAATACATAGGTTCTTATAAAGGGTATGAACACCATTGTTCATCAATAATTTAACTAGACAACCAGTCAGGTTTTTTTTACTCCTTTTCTTGTTTTTAAGAATCCTAACCTAACCCTGATCTCAATCCTTTTCTCTAGCAGTCAGCATTTCATGATCATTATATAGTGTTTTCCCCAACTTTTGTAGGACCCTAACCCTTTAAAAGTTTTGGTACTTCTAAAACAAATTTGGCTTCTCCAAGCTCACTGGAAACTTCCTACTGTGATCCTAGTTCCTGGCATACCTAACATGTTAAATGTTTTTAAAAAATATCCCTTACCCTATTGATCAGAATTCTGTGGACTAATAGAGAATATTTCTCAGTTTTCAATGTTCTTTCTGTTATGGGAGTATTCTTAAAAAGTGACTAGAGTTCTATTAGAGATCAGTTTATCAAACAGCCTCTTTTACACAAGGAGTTATTAATTCTCATCAAGAGCCAAGGTGGCGCAGTGGTTAAGAGCAGCACTGCAGGCTACTGCTAGATCAGCAGGTCAGCGGTTCAAATCTCACCGGCTCAGGGTTGACTCAGCCTTCCATCCTTCCGAGGTGGGTAAAATGAGGACCCAGATTGTTGGGGGCAATATGCTGACTCTCTGTAAACCGCTTAGAGAGACCTGAAAGGCCTATGAAGCGGTATATAAGTCTACTGCTATTGCTATTGCTATTCTCAATAAACACTTATCTGAATATATCTAGACAGAAAGAGATTTACACCAATGCTTATATATTGTATTTTCCGAGACTATTTTTCGATATAGAAAAACGTGGCCTACTGGGGCATGCAATGAGAATATCTATGACCCTTTTTCCACCCCCTAAATAATTTGATTCTTGTTGTGACTCTTTTGAGTAGCAATATTCTTAAACAATTTGTTTTTTGACAGCTATGAACACATTCATCTTCATCTGCCTTGAATTTCCATGTTTAGCATCAAATGCTTTGGTCAACAGGGCATGGACTGTATAGGATAGTCATGAAACTTAGTAGTTTTCAAATGTATTAGCAGCTAAACAAATCTGCAACATTATCTTCCATGCACTGCATGACAAGATGGTGATAACTGGAGTAAGTGGCTACCTGATGTTCCAAATATTTGCTTCCTGCTAGCTAATGCTCTTTTTCTGTAATTTTACTACTTATAGCTTTTTTCCACTGAAGCAAACCTTCTTACCCACTAATATGAACCAGACCCAATGTGTTTTCATCATATGTGAGCTTCCTTTGACAATCTCACAATCTCCTAAGAGAAGGCAAGGGATTTTATAAAGGAAAAGTGAAGAAACAATATGTGTACTGCAAATGTGCATATGTTGCTTCACAGCAGATCACCGACTTAAAACTATCTTCTTCCTGCACTTCCTACTCAGTAATACTCTTCAAAGATCTCACCTACTGTTTCAAAACTTAAAGGCTCTCACTGAGTGAAACTAAATTGGAGGTCATTGACTTATTTCCAATAAAATAATAATAACTTGTTTGAGATTCAGAGTTCTCTACATGAGCTAAACATGGCCCTCCTCTGGCTGACTCAGAGAAATGGAAAAGTCTTTACAATATGCACTATGGAAAAGCAATTTCCTCCTTGTGATTTTATATATTTCAGGTATAAGCTTACAAACATAAGATATACATTGCTGTGAAAGCAATGTTCTCAAGAGCTGAGCAAAATCTTCTTATATGAAATTTCTCACAACCCTGTGCCTAGTTCCAGGCAAATCTTTGTGTTATTTTCAAATTCTACCTACTTTCTACCATGTTGGTTTTGGACCCACCAAAGGATTGCCAGTGATGTGGATCTGCATAATGGTTGCATGGGAAAGAAGTCAAATCAGCAGACTTGCAATCTGGGAGTCCTGGACTCCTGGTTCTTGCTCCAAGTGTAGTTAAATACCATGGCAAGGAAAGCTTTTGCCTAGTTGCACCTTCTGTGTCAGTTGCAATTTTACCTGGAACACAGTACACTGAAGGCAGCCATCCAGACCCTTAGCATCTTTTTTTGAGTAATTAGATTACTCTAACTTGCTATACATGGGCTATCACTGAAGATTATGTGGAAATTTTAACTGGTCCAGAATGCAGTAATGCATGTGTTTAGTCGCTTTGTCATATTTTTATCATGCTTCTTTGCTGCATCAGATTATTTAAAAGTTTCAGCATGCAAGTCAAGTTACTGATTGCTATCTATGACATTCTATGCAGCTCAGAGCCTAGATATTTTAGAGACTGCCTTTCCCCATTAGTTTCTGGCCATCCTACTGGATAATTAGGGAGTGTCCACTAAGGATTTCTATCTCTGTCAAATATACCTGCCACTCTTTCGGAAAGACTTGTTCCCTTAAAATATACATATTACCCACCCATGTAGTGTTCCCAAACCACCATAATTTATAGTTCTTCCAGAGACTAATTTGAAGACTAGTTATAACTAACAAGACCATACTGAATTACTTTAGTTTATAATTTGTACTATTGAGTTGCAAAATTAAGTTGGTTATGGATGTTATGATTTTAAGAAATCACAATAGGTTTCAGGCAATAAACAAATTACATTAATCAATATAGAAATACAGAAATGATGCATAGATGTAAGAATTTTGCTGTAAAACACTATCCTTTACTCTCCTGTGTAGAGTCATTGACTCACCTTGTTTGTTCCACATAGCTGCAGTGGGAGGGGGGGATATTTCAACAGAAATAGTAAAATAATGCCTGATTCCAAATATATTTCAAGAGACATTTGTCTGCAATTTAGCATGCTGATGAAAATAACCTTAATATTACTTAGTGAATTACTTGTGAAAGTTAATTAGTTATTTAACTAGAATGAATAGGGAAATTTACTGGCCCAAAAAAAGTTCTGGATTTCACTCTCTTAATTCAGTTATGATCCATTGCTGTAAAATTTAATGCATCTGATGATATTAATTTTAAAAATGCTGGGAACGTGCTCCAATTGTATGAATTAAAGATTTCATCCACTTTAGCAAACTCTTAATTTGCAATACAGGGTATGGTGTAATAAAGAATGCACAGGGGAAAAAATAATGAGCAGAGAACAGAGATGTCAAATAATTTATTGAAGTGTATACTGCAGTTCCTGAAGCTTCCAAAAAAATATTTTCTTTCATTTGCTTCCTTGATAAGTTTTTCAAATGTTAAGAGTTCAGCCACCGAAAAGTACAGGTAGTCCCAGTGGTAGGTTCCTATGGTTCGGCACGGTTCAGCCGAACTGGTAGTGGTTTGGCAGCCTGTTTTCATTGGAACTGGCAGCAACCCAGGCCTGCCATGCTCCCAAACCAGTTCTCCAGGTAGCATCATAGGCACCGCCATCTTGTTTTTTGTTTCTTTACATGCTCAGAGCAATTTTTATTACATTGCAGACGTACACACAGCATGCATCAAGCGCACGCAGAATGCCAATGAGCGAACAAGCAGTAGTGACTGCCGGAACCCAATCCTGGGTAGTCCTCAACTTACAACCATTTGTTTAGTGATCATTCAAAGTTACAACTGCACTGGAAAAAGTGACTTAGGACCCTTTTTCACACTTATGACCATTGCAGCATTTCATGGTCACGTGATCAAAATTTGGGCTCTTAGTAATCGCCATGTATTTATGAAGTTGCAGTGTCTGGGAGTCACAATTTGAAACTTTCCCAGCTAGCTTCTGACAAGCAAAGTCAGTGGAGGAAGCCAGATTCACTTAACAGCCACATAATCCACCTAACCCTTAACAGGTATGGCAAAAAAGTTCATAAAAAGAGACACAATTCACTTAACAATTGTCTTGCTTAGCAATGGAAATTTTGGGTTCAATTGCGGTCAAAAATAAAATACTACGTGTATACTATATTCTATATGTCTCTTTTTTTCTTTCCAGATTTTTCCCCACTCATTCATTTCCGTTTTTTTTTAATTGCAACAATCAGTTCAATGAGGGTGGTGGTGGTGTTGATGAATCCATCCATTTCCATTAAGGTGCAATGATATAACTAACTATTTTGGCATGGAGGGATTGCAGATTTCTGTCTATATTATTGAAGCATCTCAATTCTTGTGAGCTTACCAATAATATTTCTAAATGTAGCTATACAGCAGTTTAAAATTCAGATGATGTCTTTTAAAACCAAATATGAAATTGGGTGGTGATTTATGAATATTTTTTCTATATCAAGTGTGATCTTATGAAATATGCTGTAATGGGATTTGATAACATTTAAAGATCTTCATAATAATTGAAGAATATAAAATATGAAAGACAGTATAATGCAAAAATGCTCATTATCCAAGAGATATCATCAGGAACAGAAATTCCAAAAGATCTAATTCCTTAAGGAATCCAGGTTACAGTCTAACAAAACTCATACTCTAATAAAGTAAGGTTTTGTTCTAAAAATTGATGATAGCTGCATTTCTGGAAATATTACAAGAAAATTATGTTTTGTTGTCCAGGTATCACCACAGTATTAACCATGACAACGCTGAGCACCATTGCAAGAAATTCCTTGCCGCGTGTTTCCTATGTCACTGCAATGGACCTTTTTGTGACCGTATGCTTCTTATTTGTCTTTGCCGCTTTGATGGAGTATGCAACCCTGAACTACTACTCAAGTTGCAGGAAGCCACACTGTACAAAAAAGAAAAAGTCGGTAAGATAAAATCCTATTGAAAATGCAGCACAATTCTTCTGCATTATCACAGAGATTAGTAATTAATTGGATTTAGACCTTAAACAAACACTTTGGCTAATGCCGTCTAATAAGAGGAATATATTGTAAGTGTTCTTTGTACTAGAAATGCACAGAATTTCACATTTATTTTATTCTATTTCATTTTATCCCAACTGAAAGTGATATTCATGAGATGTGGAGCTGTATAAATATGATTCATTGATAAATACCTCTAGTATTTTAGTGTACTATACAGGAATTCAGGGATCTGTATATCTAATGTAAAATGACCATGCCTTATGAAATATTGAATTAATTATAACAAATTCATAAATTATAATAATGACAGTGGATCATCAGAGTAACAAGGGTCTGGTCTTAAAGGTAGTAACTGTTCAGTTTAGTCATGCTTCTACTGACAACCTTGCATTTAAATTCTACAATGATTTTATTCAATCTTAAGCCCAACTGCTAGAAACAATTGCATTATTTTGAAGTTAGTTTCTTGCAAAACTTTAATCTGTAAATAATACTAACATTGACCATGAGACTCAACAATGGGTTGATGCCATATTATCAATCAATGGGGTTTTTAAAAAATATATTTTTATTATTTTTACATTTAAAACAATGCAGTACCATGAAGTCAAAGCGACCATACATTCACTTCCTTAAAAAAAACCTTTTTCTAATTTAATGAGAATATTCTGAAATAGGAAAAGAAATTTTGGTAGTACATTTATTTTTATGACTGCGATCCTACCAATCAGGGACAATTGTAAGTTTTTCCACATTTTTAAGTCTGTCTTAGTTTTATTGATCAGATTAGTATAGTTGTCTTCTTTGATGGACACACACCTCGCAGATAAATGTATACCTAGATATTTGACTTTTTTCACAATTTGGATACCCAATTTCTTCGTTAACTCCTCTTTCAATTTGGATGTCATATTTTTAACCAGCATTTTAGTCTTTGTCGTATTTATCTTTAAACCCGCTACTTTCCCATACTCTGTCAATTCCTCAAAAAGTTTCATACCAGACTTTTTAGGATCCTCTAACACGAAAACTAGATCATCCGCAAAAGCCTGTAACTTAAATTGTTCCTTTTCAATTTCTAGTCCCTTTACCTGTTCCTCTTTACGTACGTTCCTAGCTAGAACTTCTAAGGTTAATATAAACAGCAGCGGGGATAGGGGACAACCTTACCTTGTACCTTTCTGAATTGCTATACTTTGCGTTAATTCACCATTAATTATTACTTTGGCTTTTTTATTTGTATATATTGCGCTAATTGTGTTTATAAATTTATCTCCAAATTCCATGTGTTCCAATTGTTGATGAAAAAATTCCCAGTTCACATTGTCGAATGCCTTTTGGGCATCGAGAAAAAATAGTGCAACCTGTTTTTCATTATGCACTTCATAATATTCGAGAATGTCCAGCATAATTCTCATATTGTTTTTAATTTGTCTTTTGGGGAGGAATCCATTTTGATCTGTGTGGATGAACAATGTGAGGAATTTTTTCAACTGTTCTGCTATTATCAGAGCAAAAATCTTGTAATCTGCATTTAGCAGTGAGATTGGTCTGTAATTTTGTATAAACATCTGATCTGTGTCCACCTTACATAATAATACAATGTTAGCCTCCATCCATGATAATGGTATTTTTAGTATTTTAGTATTTTATTTGGATTTATAGGCCGCCCTTTTCCCTGAGGGGACTCAGGGCGGCTTACAATCATTAGGGAGGGGGGGTGCAATTCAAAACAAACAATATGTGAACAAAATAAATAAAGTAATAAAAACACAACTTGCATTCAACATTCAACACTCGGGTGGGGCAAATTAGAGACTTATCCCCAGGCCTGTTGGGATAGCCAGGTCTTAAGGGCTGCGCGGAAGGCCTTGACGGTGGTGAGGGTGCGTATCTCGACGGGGAGATTGTTCCACAGGGTCGGAGCTGCAACAGAAAAGGCTCTCCTCCGTGTAGTCGCCAGTCGACATTGACTGGCGGATGGGATTCGGAGGAGGCCCAGTCTGTGCGATCTTATCGGTCGGAGGGAGGTAATTGGCAGAAGGCGGTCTCTCAAGTACTCAGATCCACTACCATGAAGGGCTTTAAAGGTGGTCAACAGGACCCTGAAGCGCACCCGGAGATCAACAGGTAGCCAGTGCAGCTCGCGGAGGATGGGTGTTATGTGGGCAAACCGCGGTGCACCCACTATCACTCGCGCGGCCGCATTCTGAACTAACTGCAGCCGCCAGATGCACTTCAAGGGCAGCCCCATGTAGAGCACATTGCAGTATTCCAGCCTAGAGATCACAAGGGCTCGAGTGACTGTTGTGAGAGCCTCCCGATTCAGGTAGGGTCGTAACTGGCGGACCAGGTGAACCTGGGCAAATGCCCCCCTGGTCACAGCCGACAGATGATGGTCGAGAGTCAGCTGTGGATCCAGGAGGACTCCTAAGTTACGAACCCTATCTGAGGGGTATAAAATTTGACCCCCCAGCCTGATAGATGGAACATTAGCCAAATTGTTGGGAGGGAAACACAACAGCCACTCGGTCTTGTCCGGGTTGAGTACCAGTTTCTTAGCGCTCATCCAGTTCTTAACGGCCTCAAGACCCTGGCTCATCACGTCCACCGCTTCATTGAGTTGGCACGGGGCAGACAGATACAATTGCATATCGTCCACGTATTGATGGTATTTTATCCCGTGCCTCCGAATGATCTCGCCCAGTGGTTTCATGTATATGTTAAATAGTAGGGGGGATAAGACCGAACCCTGCGGCACCCCATATTTTAGGGGCCTCAGGGACGATCTCTGCCCCCCGACCAACACCGATTGCAACCTGTCCGAGAGGTAGGAGGAGAACCACTGCAAAACAGTGCCTCCCACCCCCACCTCCCGCAGTCGTCGCAGAAGGATACCATGGTCGATGGTATCGAAAGCCGCCGAGAGGTCAAGGAGAACCAGGATGGATGCATGGCCTCCATCTCTGGCCCTCCAGAGATCATCGGTCAATGCGACCAAAGTGGTTTCTATGCTGTAACCGGGTCTGAAGCCGGACTGGAAGGGGTCAAGGTAGCTAGCTTCCTCCAAGGCCCGTTGAAGCTGGAAGGCCACCACCTTCTCAACAACCTTCCCAACAAAGGGGAGGTTGGAGACAGGACGGTAGTTATTTAAAATGGCTGGATCCAAGGATGGTTTCTTCAGGAGGGGTCTCACCACCGCCGTTTTAAGTGCGGCAGGGAAGTGCCCCTCCTGAAGGGAGGTGGTTACGACCGCCTGGATCCAGCCACGTGTCACCTCACTGCTGTTGGCAACCAGCCAGGAGGGACACGGGTCCAGAATACAGGTGGAGGCACTCACAGCTCAAATGGCCTTGTCCACATCCCCAGAGGCAACATCCTGAAACTCAACCCAGAGATGGTTTGCCAAGTGATCCTCTTGTGTCCCGGCTGGATCTGCAGCAGTGGAGTCCAAGTCCGACCGAAACCGAGCAACTTTGTCCGCTAAGAATTGGGCATAATCCTCAGCTCTACCCTGCAAGGGTTCCCCCGTATCCCTCCTATTTAGGAGGGAACGGGTTATCCTAAACAGGGCGGCTGGGCGGGACTCAGCGGACGCAACCAAGGTGGCAATATGAGATCTTTTTGCTGCCCTAAGTGCCCTGATGTAATCCTTGGTGCAAGTTGTTAGGAGTGCTCGGTTCGACTCGGACTTATCGGACCTCCACAAGTGCTCTAGGCGTCTCCTCCGGCGCTTCTTCTCCCGGAGCTCCTCGGTGAACCAAGGAGGCCTCCGGGATCCGCTGACCCGGAGGGGCCGTAGTGGCGCAATCTGATTGAGAGACTCCAATGCCGCCGAGGAGTCTCCGCCGAACTGTGGGCGAGGGTATCAGGAATAACCCCAAGCTCCGTCTGGAACCTCAAAGGGTCCATCAGTCGCCTGGGGCAGAACCACCTGGTCGGTTCCTCCTCCCTACGGTGGGGGTTTGGCCTCCGGAAGTCAAGCCTCAGTAGGCAGTGGTCTGACCATGACAGGGGTATGGTCTCATTACCCCTCAGACCAAGATCACACATCCACTGCTCCGAGAGAAATACGAGGTCGAGCATGTGACCCGCTGAGTGGGTTGGGCCCCGAATTACCTGGGTCAAGCCCATGGCTGTCATGGAAGCCATGAACTCCTGCGCCCCATCAGAGTGTTTACCGAGCGATGGCAAATTAAAGTCCCCCAGAACCATAAGCCTGGGGAACTCAATTGCCAGCTCGGCTACTGACTCGAGGAGCGAGGGGAGGGCTGCTGCAACGTAGTTGGGAGGCAGGTACGTTAGCAGCAGACCCACTTGACCCTTGAGGTCCAACTTCACCAGCAGAGTCTCACACCCGACAAGCTCCGGAGCAGGGACCCTACGAGGTACTAGAGACTCCCGGATAATGACAGCCACACCACCACACCTTCCCTGGGCTCTCGGCTGATGAAGCACCTGAAATCCTTCTGGGCACATCTCTACAAGGGGGACTCCTACTTCTGTGCCCAGCCAGGTTTCAGTAATACATGCCAGGTCTGCCCTCTCGTCTAAAATTAAGTCCCGGACGAGGGGAGCCTTGTGAACAACAGACCTGGCATTTAGCGACAACAGCCTGAGACCAGGGTCCTGATTACCCGCGCCATCTGGCCTTGGAGTGGGACTCATAGGGCCGGAAGGAGGGATCTCTGTGACGTAGCGAACCCTCCTTCCCCGGTAATGGCCAGCCCTAAAGTCCCCGCCATATCTGCCCCTCCCTGTTATGACCATAATGCTCCGACCCACTCCCGTGGCCGTGGTTCCCTCAGCCACCCCTATGGCTCCCACATTCCCCGGCAGGCCCTCCGAATCAGTCACACTCATGTACTCACTCAGTCAGTCCCCACATGGTAATTAAAACACAAAAATACAGCAAAATGGAATAATAAAAGTGGGATCATTCATTCTATCACTAGCAATCCCATGCACTCACCATACCAGTGAAAAATAAAAAATAAAAAATTACCGAGCACTGCAACAGTGCGCTATCAGGCGGTGATGTAAAAAATGAGGAGGGAGCTGCTCCGTTCTTCTCCCTCTTCTATGTCCCAAAGGAAAGTCCACAGCTGGAAGGCCAGAAATCAATGATATACAAGGCAGTCGCATGTGGGGGGGGGGGGCAAGGCAAAAATGCCTGATGTTTGTAAACAGGGCCTGTCCAGTCTTGTTCCTCTTAAGGTCCCAGAGGAGGTCAGCAGACCACGTAGAAGACAGTCTCTTTCCTGAGGTTATATAAGGTCCATAGTCCAGTGGGCCAAAGTCTGAAGCTGGCCCCAGCTGCTCAAGGCAGAGGGGGAGAAAGCACCAGTTTTCTTGGTGCCAAGGCCTTGTCCCTACAGCTGCCATCATCTATTGCTCCTAATAGGCAATCAATGAGATGGTAGAAAGGCAGAAAAAGCTCCCCAATGACAGGGGGGAGCGACAAAGGAGCAATGCCTGAGGCAGCTGTGATGATAAAGGGGCCAGAGGATGGGGGAGAGGAGGAGCGTTCAGGCCTCTTTTCTCTTCAGATCGAAAGCATAGAATAATAATAGAGCTACTCAGGGCTCCGTTTTCCATCCTCCATTCAGAATAATGGTGTCTTCGCCTCTTTCAACACAGCATTATAAACTTCCAACAGCATTGGAACAAGTATAACCTGGAATTCTTTATATATTTCTGCTGGCAGTCCATCCAGCCCTGCAACTTTATTATTCTTTTGTCTTTGTATGGCCTCAATTATCTCTGATGTTTTAATTTCTTCATTGAGCATATCATTTATTTCCTCTGGTATCTTTGGCAGATCAGACTTTTCCAGATATTGTAGTATTCCTTCCTTTGTATAGTCTTGGTTTTCTCTATATAATTGTTCATAGAACTCTTGGGTAATTGTTTTCTTTTCCTCTAGTTGATAGCAGATCTCGCCTTTTTCATCTTGTAATTTATTGATCGAATTCTCTTGCTTCTGCTTCCTCAGCCTATAGGATAGCCACCGCCCCAGTTTATTTGCATTCTCAAAGAAATTTTGTTTTGCTTTTTTTATAGACTGTGCTAATTTTGCTTTTTCAAATATAGTCAATTCATATTTAATCAATTCCATACTTCCTTTTATACTTCTATTTTGTGGTTTCTTTTGAAGTTCACTCTCTAAATTTCTATATCTTTCTTTCAACTCTCTTATTTTTTGATTCTCAATTTTTTCCCCTAGCTGTAGCCGATATTGTGACCCCTCTTATAAATGCCTTAGTTGTATCCCATAAGTTTTGTATGGATGTGTCTCCTGGCCAGTTTTCTTTGAAGAAAAATCTCAATTCATGATTAACTCTTTTAATATATTCCTGATCATTTAGGATTGTTCCATTGAATAACCAACAATAACTGTCTTTTTGTTTTTTCCATATAATCCTCATGGGATATATCAACATTAATATAGTTTAAAAAAAAAAATTTAAAGTAGAAAAGCAACAAATTCCTGGCTTTGCTCATAAATGTATAGCCTGGTACATTTCTATTATTTTCCTGCTCGCTGCAACCTTTCCACCTCTATAAAACATGACTGTGAGATTCCTCACAACTACCGTATATACTTGAGTATAGGCCGACCCGAATATAAGCCGAGGCACCTAATTTTACCACAAAAAACTGGAAAAGTTATTGACTCGAGTATAAGCCTAGGGTGGGAAATGCAGCAGCTACCGGTAAATTTCAAAAATAAAAATAGATACCAATAATGTTTTTGAATATTTATTTCAAAGAAAAACAGTAAACTAGCGGTGTATTCAATGAAATACTTCACTCACCTCATGATGCTGATGTCCCGCTGTGATGATGATGTCCCGTGCAGCCGCGGGAGCGATGTCCCGCCTCCTATGACACACGGCACAGTGATTCCTATCATTGGATCACTGTACCAGAGGAGGTGGGACATCGCTATGTGGCTGCTTGCCATAACAAGGAGGAGGTGGGACATCGTTGCAGAGCGGCAGGAGGGGGAGGAAGGGGAATCGTAAGACAGCCCTGCATTACATTAGAACGTGAGGAGGGGGGATGGTGCGGTGCGCGCTGCGCGGCAAACTGACACAGAGGGAGGGGAAACTCACAGGGGCACTGGGCCATTCACGAGTGTCACCCAGCGGCATGGCCCCGCCCCTTTTTCTCCTCCATTTCAGGCAAATTTTTCACTGACTCGAGTATAAGCCGAGGCGGCTTTTTTCAGCCCAAAAAGTGGGCTGAAAAACTAGGCTTATACTCGAGTATATACATTAACTCCAAATAAAGTTTAGCAGACACTTAATTGGTATTGATGTTCATACAAATAGAAATGACCAGGTTATTAAAGCCCCATAATACAATACTGCAAAATGTGACGGTTTTTCAGCTAACTAGAACCTATAATACAAACCTTGTTTCTTTGTTTGAACTAGTAGAATTTATTTTTGTTTTTATTTGATTTGATTTGTCAATCATTTACAAGATAATAGGTATAAGAATAAACATGAGTAAGAATGAAATGGGTACAAATAAATGGGGACAGTAGGACAGGGATGGTAGGCATGATGGTGTGCCTATGCCCACCCTTTACAGATCTCTTAGGAATGGGGTGAGGTCAACAGTAGACAGTTTAAGGTTAAAGTTTTGGGGGTTTGAAGATGTAATAATAGAGTCAGGTAGTGCCTTCCAGGCATTGACCACTCTGTTGCTGAAGTCATATTTTCTGCAATCAATATTCTCCCATAATCACTTCCCTGTTATCTCAAAAAAATAGTTACTTTGTTTTAAATCCCCGAGAATATATTCATTTATGTTCTGTAAACAAGAAATCGGTATTTGAAAATTCACTTCTACTTGAAATCAATACAAGGTTAGGATTAGGACTGGTATTGGTGTTAGAGTTACAGAAAGGTTGGTGGGAACCACCTTTTCCCTTGTGGTAATTGCAGCTGCAGCTGAATCATATGGCTTGCTCTGCTGAGTTGAAGATTGCAATTTAAATTAAGCATTTCCCCATGATATCCATGAAAAGGTAAAGCATATATGTTGTCTTGGATCTTGTTGTATAAAGTGGACACTTATCAGAAATAAATGGGATAAGTTAAGGCAACTCTATTCATGTTTACTCAATAGTAAACTTTCTGAATGAATGGAATTATTCAAAGTAGATACAAATAAAATTGTGTTGTTATGGAATCTTTTATGATTTCCTTAATAATTAAAATATTTTATAAATATATTGTTTTATAACTTGTGTTCTTATACTTTACTTTTTTATTTATTTGAGCTGCCTGATGTCAGCTTTGGTCACATGATGGTGAGTAAGAATATTTTAAAACTTAGGTATTTTATTTGTAAACATCATATATTAAATACCATTATAATTTTAATTAAACTATTATTATTACTCAGTCTTAAGAAGCATGCCATCATAGTGCATCTTAAATCTATATGTTCTCCTTACCATTTCACATGGGAAATCAGCAAAATTGCCTTTGGGTTTTTCCCCACTGTTGAGTTCAAAACATTATTCCAACACAATATTTGTTTCAGACTTTGCCCACCCCTGTTCCATGTCTGTTTCCAATCACTGCTTGATGTCAGTAAAGGGAAATGTATGCAGTGGTGGGATTCCAAATCTTTTCCTACTGATTCTATGAGAGTGTGCCTTGCACACGTGCACAGCACTCAAAGACCACCCTCGATGTCAGCGCTGGTGAGCTGTGTTTTAGCTCAGCTGAGGCACAGCAATTCGCTCTGCCATGTAAATCAGCTGAGCTAAAAAACAAGGGAATATAGAACAGGGAACAATGGGGGCAGGAGGGTGGAGCCAACCAGAGGTGGTATTTGCTGGTTTTCTGAATTGCTCAAAATTTCCACTACTGCTTTGCCTGAACCACTCCAAACCAGCTGAATAGCACTTCTGAATGTATGGCAAAACCTAATTCATTTTATATACTTTGAAGTTCCCCATGCATGGAGGTAGATTAAGAGGCAAAATATTTCCTTAATACCAGCACAGAAAATCTGGCATGCATCTGATTCACCTGTACACTGAAACCAAGGTGAAGAAAAGCTCATGGGAACATGGCAGAAAATAGATATCATTTTATGTCTCTTTCATGGTGGTATGCAAGTAGGGAAAGCCCTTTTACACCTGAGTGCCCTCCAGAAAAAATTGTGCTGGATACTGCATCTGCCAACACTTACTTCCACTCACCACTGCTTTGTGACATTCAGATGCATTTATCTTGACATGTAAAGTGTCAAAGGAAAGCTGGGCAACATGGTTTATTTGGATTCCCTATTTTAGGAAACTTCAAGACTTCTATTGTTGCCATGGTACAACCTATTTGTGTCTTTTTTTCTGCAGAATTACTCTGTGTTAGAGATGAGACCTCCCCCTACAGTCATCGCACTGAACAATGCCATGTACTGGCAAGAATTTGAAGACAATTGTATCTATGAGTGTCTGGATGGGAAAGACTGTCAGAGTTTTTTCTGCTGTTACGAAGAATGCAAATCAGGTTCCTGGAGGAAAGGGCGGATACACATAGACATCTTAGAACTCGACTCTTATTCCAGAGTCTTTTTTCCCACGTCGTTCCTGCTTTTTAACCTGGTCTACTGGGTTGGATACCTCTATCTCTAGAAACAGTGAAGAAAACTGTGTTTTTCTTATTTCTTTGGGATGGGGAATATGTGGAAAGACAGATCCTGAATGGTTTCATTGGAAAGCTGAAAGATCACCTTACTTTTTCTCATTCAAGAAAAAGCCGTTTTTATTGATTGTTTTGTCTAAAAGGAAAAAAAGTCACTTATTTGAGGTTTTTTGCTAACTACATCTGACACGATCATGTAACAATGTTTATCTTAATTGTTCTCATACAATGGAGAAATTGCTGTTTTCTTTGGGTTACAGTTAACTATGTAGCATACAGATAAGCAAGATAGGGATGTTTCGAATAGTCATTCTTACGTTACTTCTGTCTTTTAAACTTGTTCTGGAAGCAAATTTGTATTGGTACAAGTTCTCCACAACTTTGTTTTGAGGAGGATCTGAGTTCAAGGAAAAGTCTCTCTCTCTCATTCACTTCACAGGTTTCAGGATGTTCTCTCTGGTCTTCTTCTGAGATGAAAAGGCATGATTTCAAAAAAAAATCTTTGCGTTTGTTTTTCACAAAATTGTTGGGTTTTTTTTGTTTTTTTAAACACAGAGTTTAATATTCCACATATTGGGCAAATACTTCAAGAAACCAATTTATTTCTGGAATAATACTCTTGCAATGCTTACTTTGCTTTTGGTACTGTGTAAGATGACTTTCTATGTAATAGTAGTGGAAAGGTATGATTCATTCCAAGCTAGGTTAATTTCTTCCATACTTTACTATTTGTTTTCACTGATATTTTCAGGGTGAAAAAGCCCTCTAGTTCCAGCCTGAATAAGATCTACTGTATCTGTGCTAATTAAAATCCATGTGCCTCAATCACTGTTCTGTGTAGGTTAAATTGCACATCCTATTGTTGCACCATTTGACTTGTGAACTGGATTCTTCCATTTAAATGACTGCGGAAGTGCTTGTTGTTAGTATCTTCGCCTGGTAAGTTATCTTTGGATTGGCACAACAGTGGCTTTTGTTCTTACCAGATCTATAGGAGCCTTAAGGATGGCAAGAAGATGAGATATTGGGAGTTCAGTTAAAAAATGTAGTGATGCAGAATCACTAGGACTTTTTTTTAACTAGGAGATTTTAAACTGGAAATGTATTTTGTACTTTTGGAACACATTTCAGATATTAAATTCCTGAAAATAATACATTCTTCTCTGGTGTAAAATATTCATTATAGACAAGCCCAATTCTAGAAGGCTAATGTAAATGTCTCAATGGTTATTTATTGATTTGATTATTTATTTATTTATTTATTTATTTATTTATTTATTTATTTATTTATTTATTTATTTATTTGTATTTCTACTGCAAACAGTATAGCTACTGTTAAAAACAAGTTTGCTCTCTATCCCTGCCTCTTCTCAAACTGTCTCCCTATCTCTTCTCAAACTCTAAGCATAACAGTATTTTTAAAAGTGTAACTCTGACACCATCTAATGCCTTTTTTTTCACTGACAACCTGAGGACTCATTTACTTGCTCCAAATATTTAAGTACCATGCACACACTTCATTTTGTTCTATATTGTCTCATTTTCTCTTGGAACTCAGTATTAAGAATTTATTTGTTCAAAGAAATGAATTTTAATATCAAAGGAAAAGAAAAGTATTATTGTTTGGTAGTAAAATGTATTTTTTACAAAGAGGATATAAGTTTCAATTCTGGGCATTTTCAGATACAGCTGAAACGATCTATCTGAACCACACAGAGATCTGCTGTTATTAAAACATGGCAGTTAGCTAGACCAATGATTTGATCTGAAAAAAATGCTTCTACTGTCTATTACATATTCTAAATACAGTTTTAGTAGGTAATGCTTCAGAACTGTAAATGCTAATTCAGTAAGAGTGCTGGATTTAAAAAATGTACTAAATTTTACCAAAAGCTTTCCAAAACTATACTTGTTTATTTTAGATGAAAAAAATTAACAGATAATTTATTAGCAGACGTTGAAATCTTTCAACTTAAATATAGATATCAGATTTTTTTTTCAAGTTCATTTCCTCTCAATTTTCATAAAACTTCAAGAATCAAAGTGCAGTTTTCCCACAAAGATGTGCTTAATTAAAAGAATATATAGTAAAACTCACACAAGGCACTGTTACGAAAACAAAGAACTACGGTATTAAACTGATGGCCTATGTAAATATGAGAGTAATTTTCTGGCAAGGAATCCAGTAAACCCTCAGCTAGTGAAGTTAAATTGAGTTTACTGCTTGTTGGTATCAGGATTGGACTTTCTTTTTAGGATACTGCAAATCTAATTTGTTTAAATTAACTGGAAAGATGATATACCTAGGTAGAATAATTGCTGAGAATTGTCACACAGTAGAAAAAAATGGCATACTTTTTGTGCAATTTTATAACATATATAACCAGTACACATATTTCATAGGATAGGATTTGTATATTTGCTCACTTTCTATTGCAGTGTTTTTCAACCTTTTTTGTGCAAAGGCACACTTTTTTCATGAAAAAAATCACGAGGCACACCACCATTAGAAAATGTTAAAAAAATTTAACTCTGTGCCTATATTGACTATATATAAAGTAATTTTCCCACGGCACACCTTACATTATGTCACGGCACACTAGTGTGCCGCGGCACAGTGGTTGAAAAACACTGTTCTATTGTATATCATCTAAACAAGACATTTGATAAAATCAAAAAGAAAATAAAGTTGTGCTCAAAATCTTAGTGCCCTCCCTCCCAACCTCTGGAATCAAAGCAGTCATATTAAATTAACAAAACTATTTTGTATATGACTTGGTTAATGTGAATGATATAAAGATTTTCTTTCTTGATTTCTACAATCAATTATAGACAGGTTACACATAATTCACAAGCTAATTTTGGGATTCAAAATACTTTGAAAATATTTTTTTTTCCTAAGGAGTGTTGAAAAGTAGCAAATTCACTCTTTATTATCTTTCAGGGGCCATATGAGTGCAGTTGTCTTTTGTTGAGCAGTGCCAATCAAAATGTGTAGCCATACACAGTCGGTGATGTTCCTCATTTTCAGACTTGACATTCCTCATTTTCTGATTAACTCATGGATGGAATCCATATTTCAATCCCATTGGTTGTATGGCAAGTGATTTATATTTGCAGAGAAATCAACTCTTTTTCTTCAGCAGAATCAAAGCTCTATTCTCCCTACTTCCCAAGAACACTGTTAGATCTGAACAAAAAAAAAAAACAACAGGGAAACATTAGGTGGTAGTAAAAAGCTTGGGTTTTCTGCAACACTCTGCAGTCATCCAGTGGACATCCAAGGGATTGCAGTCCAGATCTGGTAGCCCTATTATTGTATAATTAACACATTCTGTTATTTCAATTTTCCTGTTTAAATTAAAAACTTAGTGAGGGATATTATAATACCATAACCTCTACCCTGAATTACTACACAAAATTTCCTATACTAACTTTCTTTCCAACTAAAAAATATTTATATTCTAAATGAACCTAAGATGAATTTGCTACTGATTTCTTTGCTTATCTTTTGAATTACTATGCTCAACCTGTTTCCCTGTCCTTTATTTATTTTTAGAAGTAGCTTGCTATTCCATGAACATTTTTTGAGGTCTTCAATTGCCAACATGAATTATTCTTTTTTAGCATCTAAAAGGCAAGTTTTAGGACAGTGATCTGTGAGCTAAGTGCTATTATTTCACAAAAATGCAACTGAAAGCCAGTATTGTATATTTTTATTGTCTTATGAAACATTTTTCCTTGAGGGGTATAACCAGCCGCAATTGAGCAGATGGAAACAAATTATGAAACTTTTGAATTAATTTATAAACGCTCCTTATATAATAATGGCTTTAGATTTTATTATTTTTGTATTTCACACACACACACACACACATAATGTGGAGGATCCCTTTTTATTATTAATGCTATTTATTTAGAAATTTGTCTATGTGGTCACCAGGAATCAATACTGAGTTGATAGTACATAATCAAAAATAAAGCATCTAATTTTCATCATTAATAAGCAATCTTGTGGTATCAAGATAAAAATATATTATTACAGCTTAAAACCATAATAAAGGACAGCAGGAATGAAAACCCCATGGCAAGAGTAATTAACACTGACAAGTCTTCAGCTGGTCTGAAAGCTTTCAAAGCTTGGTGTTGGCCCCCAATGAGCAGGAAGATGAAGCCATGATTGGAATATCTTTCTCTAAAAAAGGCATGGTGAATCTTTCTTGATCACACTTGCCATTGAGTGGTATACCAGAAGACATGGTCCAAAAGGTGGTCAGAAAAAGTGGATGACCTCAGAACAAAAACCAAATTTAACAGAGTTAATGTGATTATTGTCATGAATTTAATAAATTCTGCACATTAAACTTGACATCGAAGGGTTCATTTTTTTCTCTGCCAATTAACATAATCTAGAATGTGGCTTTCATACAGCACAGTTGTTGATTATTGGTGCAAGTTAAGGATCCAATTATTTTTTTGTATCAGGCTTTTTTTCTTTCCTTATCCACAGCTGTTGAGTATCTTGTAAGTAAATGATCTTAACCTACTTCATCCTTCTCCAATCTGATAACTCTGAAATGAATTGAAGCATATTCTCCATCATCCCAGCCAGCATTGTGTCTGTCATTCAGACTAGAATTAAGGAAGTTGTCTATATATGCAATTAATGCCTTCAAGTAATATTGGTAGCCTCTGTTTGTTTGTCTGTTAATGTTTGTTTATTCATTTATTCTTTTTTATATAGCATATGTTCCAAATCAACAAGCTGGTCCCCCACAGTTAAACACAAAAAGGAAAGAATACTTAGTCTGAAGATGTACAAGTCTGATCCACTGTGACTTTTCAAATAAGCTGTCTATAGTCATACTATCAAATTGAGCATTTGTTGAGCACTTACTGCCTTGTAGAAGTACTCACAGCTTTACTAGATTCACCTGTTCAATCTTGACTTTAGGTCTTAATCTAATGCTCTCTCCCCCCCCCACCAGTAAATTAAAAAAATCAGGTTAATTCATAAAGACTATTAAACATTAATTGCACTACACAATATCCTGTAGATATAGGAGTCTGTCTGGAACTCATAACTTTCTAGAGGAAAAATACAGTTGCCCCCTTAATTTTAATGAACTACTAAGGAAATTACACTAATTAAATGGTGCTATAGCCATGTCCCAAACACTAAAATGCTTTACTCTTACTTTACATAGCCTTTCTTTATGTTACATCTGAGTTAAAGAGTTAAGTTTTGTTTTGCTCTTATTTCAGACTTTTTATAGATGCAAAATAAAAAAGCAAAAGCAAACTATCAAACCCAAATCCTTTTTTAAATTCACAAGTTTTGCAAAAAGTTCCAAAGAATTTCCATTTTTTTTTTAAAAAAAGTGAATTAAACAACTTACTACAATATTTGCATATGGAACAAATTCCATTGCTAAAACAAATGTGTGGCTAGGCAAGTATACTAAACACATTACAAGCAAGTAAGCTATATCTTGAAATATGCTCTTTGGCAGAATTGAAGCCCAGTTCTTTTCTATTACAGTCTCCCAAGTCTCTGCATTGTGCATCCATCACAAAAGAGGGAGGCTTTCCTTATGCCTTCACTGTAGCATTGATGTAATCTTCTAATTGATCTTATGGCACATTGTGCCAAAGGAGGAGCTGAAGGCAACCAACAGTGCTAGTGTTTGATTTCAGTGCTAATAAGATGTCACTTTCCATGCTGTGACTTCTTTACCTAATCATATCAGAAATGCTCTTCTCATAGAGCCTAATAGAATCAAGCTATAATTTTTTAAAGTTACAATTCAAAACTTCACTAACATATGTAAAACAAAACAAAACTTCACTAACATATGTAACACTACTACCTGGAAGTTTTTCCTGAAAAAAAAACTTTGTTTATCTTGTGCTATATAATAATAATTCTTGTAAGTCCTGGAGGATTTTTCTGATTATTCACAAAGTGCACAAGCTGAATCTGTGGGTTTCAAAGTTCAGGAGTCTCTAGTTGTCAAGACAATTACCTAGAAATATGGGAGTTGAATTCCAAACACATAGAATGTATCCAGACTAGGAAAGATGAGTTGGATCTGCTTACCTTCCTTCCTTTCCCCAGATACTATGGAGAAAGGTTTTTAAATTGTTAGGAACAATATTAAAATGAATATTACATCCATGTTGAACTAATTCTTCTCCTTCATCACCTACAGTATTAAGCTTGATAATACCAAAGATAAATCAGATGAATTGCCAAGGGATGCTAGATCATCTTTCTATGTACATCTAACAATGAAATGAGACACCACATGACTGGTGGCAAATATATGTGTCCCAGGATACAATCTGGGTCAGACAACGGGCCAAGATCTTTCCAGCTTTCAGATTTGTGCTAGAACCCATTCTCAGAGAACTTCGGTTTCACTAGAATGTGAGAGAAGTTCCCTGAAGATGGGCTCCAGCACAAGTCCAAAAGCTCAGAAAACTAAACCTCTGATCATGATGACTGACCCAGATTGGATTCTCAAAGGTTCACATTTCAGAGACATTGTTAATATAGAATATGGAATAGCCATCATCATATGCATCTAAACATTTACATAAATTTCTAGGTTGTACTGGAGCCTGTTTGTAGCAAAATATTGAACTAGATTACCTCACTTAAATCCAGAAAGACAGCTCCTTTCTTGTGTTTCAGTATGGATCATTGAGCATTTAGTAAAGGTTTCATGTAGAATTGGTGATACAGTTCTATTTCTCTGTAAATGGCTAACTGAAAAAGATGGATCAGCTTCTCTAATGTAGGATTTTTCAGATATGTTGGCTTAAAATTCCCCTCATTTCAAACTAGCATTGTAACTGGAGATAATAGGAATCACAATATATCTGGTATATCTACAAACCAGATTTAAAGTTTTCTGTTACTTTTCTCTTAAATATTGTTTAATTTATTTACCAGAATTAAGGCAGTGAAGAACGTATTGATATATCCTCCTCATTAATTAATGATACTTTTAAATAGACTAAAAGCCAAAGCATGTTCAATAAGCATAAACTTACAGTCAAAATATATTTTTAAGACATGACCAAGCAACATACTTAAAATACTCTTGGTTAGAGAATTTATCTATAGCTGAGATGGGTGGCATACAAATTTAAGAAAAAAATAAATTTACAGAATCAAATTTCTCATTTTTTTTAACTTGATATTCATTGCAAAGTCTTTACCATAATACAAAAGGTATTGCAACAGTACTAAGTTAAGCAATCCAATCAGAAAGCAAATCTCAGTGACCCGTATTATGCTGCTTATGTTATGCTTTATTTTATAACTGTTTTGATTTAGACTGCCAGTGAGACAACTGGGGGAAAAATTAGCTCATTCCCTTTCAACGTTATATTTCTCATCTTCGTTAACAATGCTGTTTGTGATGTTCTAGTGAAATGAGAACTAAATTCTGTGCCCAATGTGCCTTGATTAATACAGGTAGCACTAGTATGCCAATATGCCATTCTAGCTTAGGTAGTCATTTTAGTAGTACCCACAGGGTTTTCCATAGAAAAACCCAGTCACTCCCAGTCACAACCAAGCATCTTTTGTTTCTTACACTAGTGTCACCAGCAGCTCCACCTAGGTGATACATACACATCCAATTTTGTGTTAAAAGGTGGGGCTGTGCATCTAGTCTAATATTTATATTTGTATTTTGATTCTGACATTTGTATTTCTGGATATAAATAAAAGTGCATATTATCAGAACATGGTATATTGTAAGCTGGTTATTGTCTAAATCACATAAATCACTTCATTGTCTCTGTGAAATTAGCTGTTGGATTTGGTATATTACTCTCATTAATTCATTCTAGCATCTTATTTCTCATGTCCTAACTCTTTATCACACACAAACCTAGGTAAAACCTAGGCAATACAAACCTAGGTAAAAATCACCAAGGAATAAATGCTACTGTGCTCAGATATTGCAGTCTTACAGTTGAAAGGTAAGTCTCATTGGGTTCTGGTTGATATTTCACCCTGTAGGATTGCAACTGTGATATGTAATTTTTAACTAAATTAAAATTAATAAATCCCCTATTGTGAAAGTGACGTTTTGTGGTGGGAATTAATGGGCGTGGCTTTTCCCAATCTGATATCGCATCCAAGTCTTCCAAAATTTCATACTCTGCCTGTTGGCTCAGAATTCAGGAACTTGTAGTCCCAGTATATTCAGAGAAGCATGAAGATGGAATAGGATGATATAAACTAATAATGAAGCGAGCACTGTACACTACAATCAAATAGTTCAGAAAAGACATTATACAGAAACAATTTTTACATCACTGAAATATGAATTCCTCAGGTCCATATTCATTTCAGATTTCCACAATACACCTATCCTTACATCCCCATCACATGACATCAATGTTCCCTATAACATTTTTTTGCATGCCATTCCTCATATTGCCTATATCTCATCTCCAGTTCATAGCAGAGCCAACCTTTAGTTCATGGATCAACTGCAGGCACAGACTATCATCTATGGGATGAAGGGCTGCTACTCAGTACCCATCAACTCACCATGTAGGTGTGATGTGTCATGACTAGATTCTAAGAAATGGCTAAATCAATGACCCTAACCATCTATCAAAACTTGCCTCCACCCTCAGCCCCAACCCTCACACCATCATTAGATCGTAATTTATGCTTGTTTTAATGATGAACAGGTGGTGCTTGATGAGAAGGAAAAAAAGCCAAGGGAATCCATTAATTGATGTCCTTAAATCTTCTTATATTAAAAGATTAAGAAAGAAACACCAAATCACCTTGTTGCTGAAGCAGAATAGAATAGGACTGTTGGGGCAGTAAATGTTTTCCTTCCTGTCAGCAAAAAATCTGGTGTAAATTGCACTTTAATGAAACAATTCAGCTGTGCCCAGTGTCAATCATGTTAGATATTAAAATATAATGACAGATGTACAATAGCTACAGTTTAATATTATTATTATTATCATCATAATTATGTCGCCATTTTCTTTTGGAGATTGAAAATTTTAAAAAAATCATTTTTTGTGAGAGGAGCAGTTATACAAATTTGTTAAATAAATAAATTGCCATTATTTTCTCTGAGCTTCTGTGAGCCATATTGTTCGTCTGGCTGCAACCATACACTTCCCATTTTAAAACAGTCATATTAAATTTCTGTCCAAACTTGCTACAACAAGTTAAATGATAAAGCCATAATTGATTTTCAAAAAGAGCTGAAATCTCTTTCTATCTACTGCAATGCAATTTGCTTTATGTTGCTTAGGTGTTATCTGATAACCTCAAGGGATGCTGTTGCCTTATGAGAAGGCTCAGGGTGAAAGCTCTGAATTAATATTGTCTCCCTCATCACTACCTAACAAATTGTACATTCAGGTCCCAGAAGCACCACAGTAAAGAAGAATATGTGATAACATTTATCTGTTCAGAGTCTGCTCTTCCAGTTGTTGTTTATATTCAGCATTCATGCCCCAGCTTTCTAATCAAGGCAGATTACAAACAAAGTAGAAGCAATATAAATTGAATCACTTAAAAATAAACTTGAAGAATCTTAAAAGAAAAAAATCCAGTGCCAAAGACATTTCAGCAGTGGTACTGAAAGCAGGGCTGAAATACTATTGTTGAATAATTTTAAAGCAATTCATGGCCCCATCTCTTCATCCAATCATGTTGACAGACTCCAGTCCCTCTGAGTTCTCTCCATATAAGAATGTCAAATGATTTCTGGGCATTCCAAAGTGGGCATTTTCAATTGCCATGTCCCATAGTTACTGTGAGAGGGATCTTGGAATCCTAGTGGACAACCATTTAAATATGAGCCAACAGTGTGCAGCAGCTGCCAAAAAAGCCAACACAGTTCTAGCCTGCATAAACAGAGGGATGGAGTCAAGATCATGTGAAGTGTTAATACCACTTTATAATGCCTTGGTAAGGCCACACTTGGCATACGGCATCCAGTTTTGGTCGCTACAATGTAAAAAAGGTGTGGAGACTCTAGAAAGAGTGCAGAGAAGAGCAACAAAGATAATTAGGGGACAGGAGGCTAAAACATATGAAGAATGGTTGCAGGAATTGGGTATGTCTAGTTTAATGAAAAGAAGGACTAGGGGAGACATGGTAGCAGTGTTACAGTATCTCAGGGGTTGCCACAAAGAAGAGGGAGTCAAACTATTATCTAAAATACCTGAGGGTAGAAAAAGAAGCAATGGGTGGAAACTAATCAAGGAGAAAAGCAACTTAGAACTGAGGAGAAACTTCCAGACAGTTAGAACAATTAATCAGTGGAATAATTTGTCTCCAGAGTCCAGAAGTTGTGAATGCTCCAACACTGGAAGTTTTTAAGAAGATGTTGGATAACCATTTGACTGAAGTGGTGTAGGGTTTCCTGCCTAGACAGGGGTTTTGACTAGAAGACCTCCAAGGTCCCTTCCAACTCTGTTATTCTGTTCTATGTAATTCTTGCCTAACAGAGATCCAGCATTTAAACTTTGATTATTGTATTTGGTATGGAGGTGGGGAGGGGGAGGAAATATGCTGAGATTGAAACTATTCATCAGCTGAATACATGGTTTTGTATATTTTCATTGTATGATGTTGATTTGCTGACTATTTGGTATAGTTTATGAGTAGGTTTATCTATTATTTTTGAAAGGTTTTAAACATTCTAAATATTGTGATGCGAAAACACTTTTCAATTCAAAACATACAGTTTCCATGTGTGAAAAGTTCTGTTTAGAATTTAGAACAACTATTTTGACCATTTTATTGCTTATCAGTCTAGGATTATGCTGATTTTATTTATGGATTATTTGCCTCTTTTACTCAGTTTTGTAGACAAAACTGATAGATGATACATACCAGTGGTGGGTTTCAAATTTTTTTAGAACTTCTTCTGTAGGTGTGGTCTGATTTGTGGGAGTGGCTTGCCAGCCATGTGACTGGGTGGGCATGGCCAACTTGTAAAATGTGGTGAAACTGACTTAATAACGCTCTTGCTTAGCAACCAAAATATTGGCTCAGAAACTCTGGCATTTGAAGCACGCAAGTCTTAAAGCTGTCAAGTTACAAGACCCTTGCACCCCTAACCCTTTAGGAAAAAAAACCCCAGGGGTGTTCAAACTTGACAGCTTTAAGACTTGTGGACTTCAACTCCCAGAATTCTTCCTCCAGTCATGTTGGCACAGGAACTCTGGCATTGAAGTGTGCAAGTCTTAAAGCTGTTGAGTTATAAGACCCTTGCACCCCTAACCCTTTAGAGAAAAAAAACTCCACGGGTGTTCAAACTTGAAAGCTTTAAGACTTGTGGATTTCAACTCCCAGAATTCCTCCTCTCACTCTTCATTTTGATGATGTGTGGACAGGCGGGGGGAGGGAGATGGAACTGGTTCTAAATGACACTGTAGATTTGTGGAACCTCTTCTATAGAAGAGGTTAGAACTGGCAGGAACCCACCCCTGATAAATACAGTAGATTTAGATAAGAGGTGGGGAAGATGATAGAATATTCTACTATGCAGTTAGAAGATAGAGGGAAATTGCATTTATGAAGTTCTATGCCACCTTTTTAAAGAAAATATCAGAATTCCCATTACTTGAAATAAAATAGAAATATTGAAAGAGTACCAAAAACTTGAATATTCCATTAATTGTTAAGATTATTACTATGCTATTTTTAGGAGTTGTCTTCAGAAAATACTACCAATGTGAATAGCTCAACTATTAGCATGGAAAGATTGTACTAATATTAATCAGCTGTTGGTTTTCTGAAAATCCTAAAGAATCAAAATTCCCATAATATCTTAATATTCAAATTGCTATTGAATTATTCAGAAAATTATGGTCAGTGCTGACTGTATGATAATTATAAAGTCAGAAGAAGGGAATGAGCGCTCTAAGACTGGTGTCTAACAGATTTTGGATAAGACATTCTTATAAAAGCATTTTCCTACTAGTGTACTGCAGCAAGATACAGTATCTTGTTTTATTGATTATAGTTTTATGCTATCATTTCATATCTTGAGAAACTTTGCTTAACAGAAACATAGAAGAAAAATATTCAGATTGATGCAACTGTCTGTTTTTTCTTACATTTTTAACACACCCAATAATGGATGTTTCTGGAAGAAAAGGAATAGCAGAATAACATAAAGTAAATACATACAATAGACTAAAAGCATAGTTTCTCTTGTAATGCTAGGGCAATAATGTGCATTATCCTTAACCTTGGCAATCCAACTGTTTCTGCAGTCTCATTCACCATTATTTTCTCTACGTAAATATAGTCATAGAAGCTTCTGGTCAGATTAGCCCACCAATTCAGTGGCCACAGCAATTTGAATAATATCAGTGATCAACAACTACAATACCATGTATTCATAGTGATTGCTCATATGCATTGGTGTGAATACACACAAACACATTCACATTCATGTGGAACAGTAAAGTGGCTCTTATTAGAAAAGATGTAAGAAAAGCAAAATATAAAATTTCATTCTAAATTGCGCAGTAAGGACAAAGAGGGACCTTTTGGTACAGTCAATAGTAATGTATTGGGGAAGAAGGTAAATGAAGTTAAAAATAATATGTTAAGCTGATGAGAAAAAATAAAAACAATGTTAAAATCATAAAAGGAAGTATCTGAATAAAATCAAGATGGTATTAAAAATAAATAATAAGAAGCAGCAATGAGAAGATTAAAAAATGTTGGACACAATTGGAACTAACCTTAGATCAAATCAAGTCTGAATATCTTCTCACTGAGGTAACTGGAATAAGTTGGTGTGATTTAACTCACATTGATTTTGGTTTCACTTTCAACTCCTTACTGCACAGTTGAATTCACTGGTTTAATGGTTAATCTATTTCCATTCTAGCATATTGATTTCTATAAGAGAGTGAACCAAACATTAAAATTCTTTGCCGCTAAAAACTAAAAGAACTTTAAAATCTGTGTATGCATTAATGCAGCTAATATTGTGCAGATTCATTTCCAAGCTAAATCAGCAGTTATAATCCTGTAAATCTTACATTTTTCTATGATTCACAAAGCGTAGATCTCCTCTGTATATATCACTACAGAGTTTTCCCCTATAGTAATTTGACACAGATCACAATTTGTTAAAAAAATAGATTTTATTATTCTGTGAATAATAGAAACAACAGGGAGAAAGGCTTTCGTACGTGTAGCTCTTTAGAGGAGTCACTCAATGTATAATTTATTTATGATCAGTATTAAGGATATAAATCCAGCTGAACAAGCTTTAGCAAAGAATAACATCTTCCCAGCAGCTTTGCTTTCATTTGAATTTCAACCTATTCAATAAGCTTTGTATACTTTATGCAATTTTGTCACCAATTCCACTGAATTACTTTGAAGATTCTCACTGCTGTGATTGATTATTTTTGTATTTGCAAAAATTGTTTCTATTTTTGTCAGCCTTATATTTGTTCTTGATAAACAGCTGTTGTTCCAGTCTGATGAAATATGCCAAAAATTCAACCTTTGAAATAATTCCACAAGCAGAAATTTGCCTTAACATTTGGAACAGTAATGATATCAGCTGGAAAACTGACAAAAAGTCAAAGTTATAGGGAAATGACAAAGGACAGAAATATTTGATTCATTTTTATTTGTCATATTAAATATGGCTGTCCATCTCACAGACAAGTGACTGGATGCAAACAACAAAGCTAAAAACAATGTATATAAACAAGCTTTAATATTATTGAAAACTTTAAAATTATCAAGCTAAAAAAACAATAAAGTTGGGCAAAGAGCAGGTGTTTACATTAGAACAATTTTACTAATTAAAATACACAGAATATTTATTGTTACTTATTACAAAAAGACACTAATTATTTTCTCTAGCACTCAGTACTTTATAATTCATTTCAAGGAGCATGTAAAGGAGCATTTATAATTTCCAGAAGCACTTTTAGGGGTGTTATTGGTTTCTTCCAATGAAATCCTAAACCAAAATAATATGCTTTTTTTAGATTGAAAATAGTCTTCTATTTCCTTCAGGCAATATACACATCTGTTTCAATACAGTCCTCTTCGCATCCCTAAAGTGCTTTTAAAAAAGCACTTTTGGGACAACCATGAATTGGATGACTGAGAATCTCCGTAGACATTTACTCTTCATATGGTTTTTCTCTTCTTCATTTTTGCTTTTAGAAACCTCCACTTCCTTTCCTCCAATCTGTGCCAAATCTGAACTGATACTGGAAAACATCACAATGGTACATTTGGTATGGTAGTACAATAATATAAAATTAAAATTTCCAGTATGTCGTGACAGCTACAGGATTAAATCAATAGTGTCTATAAATGAAGAAGAAAACAATAGGGGCAAGGCAGCATTAAAAATGATTCTCAAACAGCATTGAACCCAAAAACACTGAATAGCCATAAACGCTTGAATGTGGAGATATATTTGGGGCAGTAATTTGTTCAGTCATATCAGATGCGCTATTCTGGAAGCCAATATTGCTTCAAAACTGGGAAATAGCTTGCTAGTTCGACAACAAAGGAATAAATGTTTCACTTGGATTATTTTTCATCTTAGAGTAGAACAGAATAGAATAGAATTCTCTATTGACAAAATGTGGTTAGCCATAGAAGAAATTTGTCTCCAGTGCATAAGCTCTCAGTGTACACACAAGCAGCAAATGATAAAACATGATCATAATCATAAAATTCAATCATCATAAATAATAAGATACATAGTCACGGGATTGCTAAATGAAAGCAATCAACATAAATCCTAAGATAAAGTGATACTCATAAGATGCTAAAGGAATAAGTAATAGGAAAGATTAGAAGAAAATAGTAATTAGCCTTACTACATGATTTGACATCCTAGGGCATCAGACAGTGTTGTGGTATTAGTTGTTTAGCAGAGTTATGGCATAGGAGAAAAAGTAAATCTGTTTCTCTTCCTCTGTTTATAGTTTCCTCCATTTCCTCCTGTATCTAGTTGTGCAGATAAATCCTCCTATACTTTTCTCCCACTCAATTCCATTTGATGAAAATAAGTTTGACATCAGCAGTAGATGATAACAAGTCAACATGGTTGCATCAAACATTCAGTTAGAGTTTTGACTCTATTTTTTTGTTTCTCACATACGCAGCAGGCCTTAAAAGGGGATCCAGCTTTGTGGATTGTGAAGATGGCAGAACTTGCTGAAATGGCCAAATTGATCTGTCTGGTTAGAAAAGGAACAATAACTACTTTTATAAAAGACTGGAACCCTTTATGGACTTTTTCTTGAAAAGTACAAATAAGATCTCAGGATATATTGATTTAAAAGGGCTGTTTATGGGAAAAAGGAAAGCATTCTTTTAAGTAGATTGGAAATTGCTTCTTTAGATTTTTTTCCCCTTCTCTTTCATTTTTATAGTAATTTTACTTAAAAAATAGAATTACAATAATAAAAATGAAAAATAGAAAGAAAAATAGAATCTGTAGAAAAGAAAAGGAAAACAGAAAAACAGGGGGGAAATTAGAATATAGAAAAGAAAAAGGAAATAAATATATACTTACCCTTCGTCAGAAGTAAAAACAATTTTAATCATTTATCATCTAATTTTAAAATACATTAAATGGTCTTGTCTTTCCATATCCCATCTCTTATCTATAAATAAATTTTTAAAGTCTTGTCATTCAGTCCTGATGTCAGCAAAGTCCAGTAAGGGTTATAAGAGATTTTTGCATTTACATATTTTTGCCTGTGACACAAACACAGGGGTATGGGAATGTCTAGTTTTTTCACTGTGGAACCATTTCTTCAGAAAATTGAAGCCCACTTGATTCTTGGGTCCCAGTAAATAAGAAAAACATCAGGCAGGAATATATTCCACTAATTATTTTCAGTAGCAGTGGCACTGTTATTTTTAAATACCACCGTTTAAAAATTGTTGGAGAATTCCTCCTTTTCCTGGAGAAGTTAATAGAAAATTACCACCCAAATTCTCTGCCAAGAAGACATTTGATGGAGAATTTTGAAAGACCATTTATCTCTAGCATCTTCATTGTTAGAAGGAAGTCTTTCTTACATTATTCATATAAAAAGTAACTCTCTTCTAGTATTGAAGATGTTGAAGTTGGGTAATGAAATATCACCAAGAAAGCAACGAAGCTCAGAGTGCACAAACAGGATTCCTTCGTTAATAAAAGAGGTGAAAATTAGGAACATTTTTACTTTTCATGTTGAATTTTTAGGATGCAGGTTTAATCAATCTGACCATAACAATTTCTGGTTTGTATTTATAGATCTAATCAGCAAAATGTTCTCTCTTCAGGCATTCACATCACTGCCTCAGAATTGGCTGTATAATTCAATATTGATATCCTGGCTACAGTCTTATAATGTAATAAAATGCAGATTTGATTTTAGATAGCAATAGCATTTAGACTTATATTCCACTTCACAGTGCTTTACAGCCCTCTCTAAGTGGTTTACAGTCAGCTATCGCCCACCAAAATCTGGGTCTTCATTTTACCGATCTTGGAAGGAGGGAAGGCTGAGTCAATTTTGAGCCAGTCAAGATTGAACTGCTGGTAGTTGGCAGAGTTAGCTGGCAATAGTGCATTTTAACCACTACACCATGCATCATGACTCTTCAAATGATACATATATCATTTGTTTTTTTACTGTGGTATTCACACAGCTTTATATTTTGTAGCTTCTTTAAATACGCTGTAATGTCTTGCAATAGTTTTCAGTCCCCCTTACAATATTCTGTGTAACTGTCTTTGCCGCTCACACACACACACACGACTTTTCACAACTGTTATCCTGTTTGTTCTTTACAACAGTCGAAAGCATTTGTCATGTTCTAACTTCTATTCAAGCACAGTAGTCATCTAGATAAGGACTTAAATTAATGTTTAAGGATAAATAAATTAACATTTAAAAGAGAGGGAAGGGAGGGTCGCTGCAAGACCATATGAGGTAATTGAATCAAAACAACTGGAAGACTGATGAATTCTAGGAGGTATCCATTAAACCTCTATGGTAAGAGTTGATGATAAATGACTTGGAGGCCAGTGATAGAGAATAATGTGCCTCTTTATTTTAGTAACGATTTATTTTATGTGAGTTAGTCGGTGACTATTGACCACTGTTGCCTTTTTGGCTCCCTTAATCGCACATGAAGACAGATAGTTTCCATTTACTTTGGTATCACAATAATTAAGAGATTCCACTCAGAAGAATGGTCTCTATCATGTCATTCTGTATCTTTTTCTCTCCAAGTTCCTGTGACACATCCTGGAGCTATAATGATTCACACTGTGTAGGTTTTAACTTCTCAATAAACTTTTTGCTGCCCAGCAACACTTGCATCTGCAAATGTCTCTGTCCTGGATAAGGGATTCCTACAATACAATATTCCAAATGGCTGTTTTGGCTACCACACCACCAAAAAGTGGATCTGTTGAGCAGTTTATGAGATACACTTTGCTGCCATAGATTGTAAGCTAGGAAACTACACCATGAGAATCAATATTGGGCTTGTATCTTATCTGAGCTTAATATCTTAGGCTGGGAATTCCTTTTTATAGAAGGAACATCTTTTGATACATTATTGGAAAATCAGCCACACTTCGAACTGCAATTTCTAGTAGATGATTTTTACTTAAAGGTTGAGACTGCTATTCTATCGCATAATAGCAAAATAACCTTTCATTGTTTGCACAAAGAAACAATCCAAAAAGTCAAAATAGCAGCCATGAACTTCTGGCCATTGTCTCAACACACATTAAAAATTGGGGCTTTGGTCACTTGATTGAAACCACCATTTTGACTTTTTTAACCCCCTTTCTTTGGACACCCTTGGCTATATCAGTGCAAATATTGCCTGATTTCTTCCTTCTGATATTCAGTTCCCTTCTCACATCATTTAAGACATGGTCTGATTAGAGCTTCCTGAGACATTTCCTTATCACCTTCTATTAAACCATTGATTCTTATCTTGATAACTGAGCACTCTGTCCTCTGTTGTCCTTTCTATAATCCAACCAAGGTAAAGGTGCTAGTCATTCCCAACTCTAGGGGTAGTGCTCATCTCTGTTTCAAAGCCGAAGAGCCAACGCTGTCCGAAGACATCTCTGTGGTCATGTGACCGGCATGACTAAATGCTGAAGGCACATGGAACGCTGTTGCTTTCCCACCAAAGGGGGTTTCTATTTTTCTACTTGCTTTTTTACATGCTTTTGAACTGCTAGATTGGCAGAAGCTGGGACAAGTAACGGGAGCTCACTCTGTTACGCGGCACTAGGGATTTGAACTGCCGACCTTTCTGATCAACCAGCTCAGCATCTTAGTCACTGAGCCACCATGTCCTTTAAGCCAACCAAACTCTTCTTTAAAGTAAGTGCTAACACTGGTGTGCCCCCTTTGGAGTAGCCCTAGAAGAAAATTCTTGGCAGTTAACAATAACCAAGAATGGTTTTTTTCTATAATTGAGGAAAAAAGAAAACTAAAATGATCTCTCCAATGAAAAAAAAAAAACCCTCCTCTGGCTCCAAAGTAGCCTCCATCTTCCCTTTTTACATAATGATATTAAGATGTAACTGACAGGAATTACAAAACAAAAAAGAAATTATAGCAATAGCAATAGCAATACCAGTTAGACTTATATACCACTTCATAGGGCTTTCAGCCCTCTCTAAGTGGTTTACAGAATCAGCATATCGCCCCCACAGTCTGGGTCCTCATTTCACCCACCTCGGAAGGATGGAAGGCTGAGTCAACCTTGAGCCGGTGAGATTAGAACCTCTGAACTGCAGATAACAGTCAGCTGAAGTGGCCTGCAGTACTGCACCCTAACCACTGTGCCATCTCAGCTCTTATAATTATAATCTGGAACATATTGAGAAATGCATCTGAGACAGTGCGGTACAGTTTCTGTGATGTTAGGAGAGAACAATTTATAGACTACATTCTTCTTCATCATCACTTCAAAGACTGCCAAAAATTCACTGGCAAAATTCAAAATAAAGTATTCGGAGACTTCAGCTTGTCCAGAATGCAGCCGCGCGAGCGATCGTGGGTGCACCTCGGTACACCCACGTTACACCTATCCTCCGCAAGCTGCACTGGATGCCCATTGGGCTCTGGACACGCTTCAAGGTGCTAGTCATTACTTTTAAAGCCCTACATGGTATCTGACCTGGGTACTTGAGAGACCGCCTCCTGCCAATTACCTCCCTAAGGCCTATCAGATCCCACAGATTAGGCCTCCTCCGAATTCCATCCGCCAGCCAGTGCTGACTGGCAACTCCCCGGGGGAGGGCCTTCTCTGTGGCTGCTCCGGCCCTCTGGAACAATCTCCCCATTGAGATCCGGACCCTCACCACCCTTCTGGCTTTCCGCAAAGCCACTAAGACCTGGTTGTTCCGGCAGGCCTGGGGGCGATGAATTTTCAGCCCCATTTGAAGTGTGACTGTTGTTGTATTTTAATTCATTTGTCTTTTATTTTCTTATTTGTATCCCCTTCCCCTCGTTGGTTGTTAGCCGCCCTGAGTCTCTCGGGAATAGGACGGCATACAAATTGAATAAACAACTACTACTACTACTACTACTACTACTACTACTACTACTACTACTACTACTACAATATGGTAGCACAATTTTAATGCCTTGAAAACAACAGAATGCATTGAATACAAGGTTATATCTTCATATAGACACTGCATATCTATTTTAGACTTTGAAATCTCTTCCAAAATCTCTTCCTCAGATCTCTCCACCTACTGTGGACTGGAACTTTTGGCAGCAAAAACCAAAGTGACCAGTGGTCAAAGAAAATGAAAATTATGGCCCAAACATCTGGGGAAACCTAAGGAAAGGATGCTATACACTGAGCAACTTCACAAAATAAACTCTTCCAGAAGGTTAGGTGCCAAGACTGAACAAATAATCAAAGTTCCCAACTTTAAGTTGCTAGTCCATCAAAAAGTTGGTATTAAATACATTAAAATCATAGGGAGCATATGGAACAAGAAGTTACAGTATTATTTATATTGGAGTGCTTTATTTGCACAGAGGAATTGTCAATGGAAATATTGGGACTTTTGTCTGAAAAAAAATACTGAAGTGTTGTTAACTAAATGGAAAGTTGTACAAAAGGGATTTAAAGAGGTTTTATGAAGCAGACAGGGAAGAGGAAATGATGTGACCATGATTTGTTTGTTTTTCTTTTCACCTTTCAGGGTACTCTTGCAGAAAGCTCTGACAAGCAAATATCTCTTGGATTAGAGCCATACGAATTGTAGCTGTTTTGACAGCAAGTTGCTTGAAGCTAATAAAAATATTTGAGCTATGGCTGTCAGAATTATATGGGACTCCTTCACCCTTCACCCATCCTTTCCTCTCTTTTTATGTCATATATCTATCATCTTATTTTTTCTAAGAACGCCTTTAGGTAATTACCCCCAAACTGGATCAAATCTGAAAAGCCAAAACAAAAAGAAGTGTTTTTACATTATTATATGGTAGTATCCTCTGTCTGAAGATGTAGAATACTCTGTCTGAAGATTTAGAATATAAATATACTAAAAATAAGAGAGAGGGAGGGGGAGAGGACAAATGACCCATAAGTTTCTAATAACACAATATATTGATGTAGGTAAAAATGAAAAGAAAAAAATGATTAAAAAGATATGACATAGGTTGCTCAGTCTAATTAAGAATAAGTAATTAAATCCATTTGGTTTGAGGACTGGACTTGGTAAAATCAAATGAAGAGAGAGGGAAAGAAGGAGGGAGGGAGAGAGGGAAGGAGGGGAGGGAGGGAGGAAGGGAGGGAGGGAGGGAGGGAGGAAGGAAGGAAGGAAGGAAGGAAGGAAGGAAGGAAGGAAGGAAGGAAGGAAGGAAGGAAGGAAGGAATTATTGATCAACATCCCCAATATGTTACCCTCTAGATGTTTGGGATTGTGAATCCAAGAATTTTCACCCAGTTGGGAGTTTCAGTGTCAAATTATTTTGGAAGAAATCAAGTTAGAGAAAGCTGAAATAAATTCCACAGATCTTGCTCCCGATAAAATATAGATTAGCATTTATTCAATTTTTTCCAAAAGAAAAAAAAATGCTCTGGTCATTGCAATCAGTCATCAGTGTGAGTGTTTCTTAATTTTGTTACTTTTCTTTTGCTTTTCGCATAGATTAACATCAGTTAAGCTTTTCACAGTTGATGTGCAACTAGTCCATTTTCCCTTCCCTAATGGGTTCCCCATGGTGAGAAAAAGGAAGGAATAAATGACATGAAAATGAGGGGTCATTATAGGTAGAAGAGATTGGGGTCTTTTTAAGGCTTTGACTCTCATTCTGGTGTCATATCATTCAAAGACCTATCTCCAGATTAGGCTGGGAGAAACAATTGCTGAGAGCAGGAGATCTGGCTTGACAGTCTGTTCAATCAGAAAATAAATGACTGGAGACTTGGAGGGAGCCATGTTCACTGCAGCAGAAGGAAGTGGAGGATAAGAAAGGCCTTGTTTTTAGTGAAGCACCAGAATGTTTAAGATTTTACAGTCCATTACCACTGCTTTGCAGACATGGATTACAATCAATGGAATAGGATGCCAAGTTGCAGAGATGGAGTATAATACAGGTGAGCAGAGCTCAGTACCACAGATCAACATATTCCTATTGCTTTTCCAAGCTAGTAAGTTATACATTGTGCCAGTGAAGCTGTTCATGTCACAAAATGGTTCTGATACTTAAGATTGCAAACGTACTAAAATTAATGAGTCCTTGGTGTTCTCTGAGCTTAATTGTTGGCTTGCAGACATTTCATTAGCTTATAAAATAATAATAACACGAGCGCTCGTGCAAGTTTATTCCTGGTTTATATACAGAAAGCTGCCCTGCTGGAGTTGGTGGTTTCACTTTGCTAAAAGTGGTGGGGTTGTGGTTGGTAGAGTTGTGGTTTTCGTGTTTGTAAAATTATTTGTAAACTTTGCAGACTAAGTAAGTGGAAACAAATCAGTTGCCTTATGAAAAATGTCATTTCTACTAGAGTGTTGTAGAGAAAGTCACATGTACAATAATAAAATAGGCTTCCACAATCCATGTGAGTGAATTATTAATGGAAATCTACTTTCACATTAAATTTAGCCAATCAGAATTAGTATTCACATAAATCAGACTCATTCTAGTCATAATATCGTAATGCTTGCAATGTTTTCAGAGATGTGTCATATACACATATGAATCCTGATATCAGGAATGAAAAGGCCAGAAGCAGAAAATAAACAGAAAGCAAACACAGAACAAACCAAAAGATAAGGCTGAAGAGCAAGATCAAAGGAGAAATTGCAGCACTAAGCTATAGCCCTTTCCTTCATCTTGAAAACAATGGTCAGATATCTGTAGAGAATAGAGGTGGAATCTTCACAAAATATCTTTCATAATGTGAATGTGGGAAAATGGATCTACTTGTCCAGCATTTGGCATTCACCTAGCTTCACATTATTAGTCAACTACTTTTTTCTCCATCATCTAATATCTAACTTTTGTATTACTTGAATTTTGTATTGTACAAATGCTTTTGGAACAGCATGCTTGCTTTTTAACTAAAAATTTCTATCTGTGTATATTGATATAACAGAATAATGGTGTTGGAAGTATTGGAGGTATTCTAATCTAACCCCCTGCTCAGGCAAGAAACCCTATACCATTTCAGACAAGTGGTTGTCCATTCTCTTCTTTAAAACATCCAGTGTTGGAGCTCCCACAACTTCTGGAGGCAAGTTATTCTACTAATTAATTGTTCTAACTGTCAGGAAATTTCTCCTTTATTCTAGTTTGCTTCTGTCCTTGGTTAGTTTCTATCCATTGCTTCTTGTCTTGCCTTCTGGTACTTTGGAAAATAGGTTGACCTCCCCTCTTCTTTGTGGCAGCCTCTTAGATAGTGGAACATTGCTATCACATCATCTCTAGTCCTTCTTTTCATTAAACTAGACGTCCAGTTCAGCAACCATTCTTTATATTAGCCACTGTTCTTTGATTGGCAAAATTCTCAAGGGCTGAAATCCAAAAAGAAACTGGAGGGACATTACAAAAGAAAAGTAACATTGGTAAAGTAAAAGGCAGATCAAGGAATTACTAGTTGAGTGCCATTTTTGAGTAAAAGGGAGAATTTAAATCAAATCACCAGAGAAATAATCCCTTGCTTTACTTCAACAATATAATACCATTTTGTCAGGATTATAACAACCCATAGTATCTATGGTATAGGTGATACTCAAGAGACCTATGAACAGATAGCCTTCTTTGAAATTAGATTAGATTGCTTTTATTTTTCAGGAATTCAGGAAAAACACTAATATGTTGGGAGCGAAATACCATCCTACCTGAACATCAACACCTGTTGTGAGAAAGAATGACTATGGCCCAAAATAAAAAGAAAATTTGCAGTCTTGCTTATGTTTATAATACCATTGATGCTACTATCAATTGCACACATGCAGACATTACATTTTAGCAATAGCAATAACACTAGCAGTTAAACTTATATACCACTTCATAGTGCTTTATAGCCCTCTCTAAATGGTTTACAGAATCAGCATATTGGCCTCAACAATCTGGGTCCTCATTTTATTGATCTCGAAAAGATGGGAGACTGAGTTAACCTTGAACTGATCAGGATCAGAGAGTGCTGGCAGTCGACAGAGTTAGCCTGCAGTACTTCATTCTAACCACTATGCCACTATGACTCATTTTCCTTTCAAAAATCCCAAGCTTCAAGAAACTGAGTGACAACACTGAATGTAACCTTGTCTGGTTCAGACTATGATGATGAAAACTGTGATGAAGCATAGATAGATAGATAGATAGATAGATAGATAGATAGATAGATAGATAGATAGATAGATAGATAGATAGGTAGATAGATAGATAGATAGATAGATGGATGCTATATACATACATAGAGATATTCTTCTCTTGCCAACTCACTCATTTAGTGACAGTTTGAAATTACAATGCTAACCTGAAATGAGATATTATATATGTATTAGAATGAATATGTTGGTCAAAAATAATTGTGTAAGACTAGCAATGTGTAAGTAGTATATATGTTATTTGTCTTTCACTTTGGTTTTTATGGTGGATGAAACACCAGGACGGTCACACTGTGTTCGATATACTTATATGTAAACAATAAAAATATATTTAAGAAAAAAGAAATTACAATGCTGTAAGAAAATCCAGCTCATTGCACTTATAACCATTACATTAATGTGAACAGTATTTTTTTTAATGTTGTGACTAATGCACATATGCATTGGGTCACATGGTCACATGATGATCTTTTGCATGCTTGCCAACTCTGGTTATAATAACCAGAGGTGACAAAACACATGACAGTAAAATTGCAAATCTGGTCACCTGAGCTCCTGCTTAATTGTGATGATGCTCTTAATGAACAAATGGGAAGTGATATCACAACTCCATCATAGTCATATGAAGTTCTGCAACCACAGAACTCAGTGATGGAATTGCCAGTGCCAACTATGGTCACTATGCAAGAATATCTGTAACTTTAGAAAACATTGGAGACAGAGCATTAAAAAAAGAATTCTTACTTTAAAGCTAATTGTTGTACAGGCATGTCCATGTATTTTAACTCTGCACTTATACATTCGATATTTGTGTGGGCATTTCATTAATAAATCCTCACCAGACATTCAATAATATCAAAAGCTCTAAGAAGCTAAGCCAAGAACCACCTACATTCTTCACAGCAACCAATCTCTAACCCCAATGGAGTGGTCTTCCATGGGCTTAAATGCTTGTGACAATAAGGCAATTTCATTTTTAAAAAAATAAATATTCAGTCCAGATTTTCTGCAGAATTTGAACTAAAGTACTGTATGAGAGGTAGATGAACAAAATAATACTTTTTAAAGACATGATGGCCAAATTATTCATGATTTATCAGTATTTTCAACAATAGAGGAAAATAATTTATATTATATCACAAAATTATATAAAAAGTACAAAAATCAGTAAAAAAATCATTAACAAGACCATTTTCTACCACGTTTTACTAATGCTTCTTAATTAAACTGGACTAAATTCAAAGTTTCAAACTAACCCTGACTTATACCATCTTGCGAATTTTATTGAAGTTGACACAGCTTCAAATCACAAGATGGGTCAATTTGCTAAAATCCCTAAAGCTGCTTAACACCACTAGCCAAAAATGAGTATCTATGCATTGACCCACAGCCTCAGTATTCACTTTTAATATAATCTGCATCTCTTTCATGACTGATCAAGCAAAAGATAGAAGAGCTTTAATTTTTATTTAAGAAAAAGTATTATATTTTCAGAAATATAAGGCATACTCTGAATGATGCTTTCAAATTTCCTCTCTCTTAACATTTGCAGAGGTCAAGGGAAATGTCAATGCCACATTTTTGGATGGATGTGACCAAGAAAAATTATATCATCTGGTATTAGCAATTTGGTACTACAGAATTTTTCAATTCCATTTCTGATTAAACAAGAGAGCATCCAGCCTTTCATTAATAATTGCTTCTGCAAATAGTTGTTTTTAATTACAATATGGTTGCAATCAATCATTCTACTTGCATATCTTTAGGTCTTCTAATGAAGAAGAAGAAAAAGGAGGACAAAGAGGGGGAGACTTGTAGTCCTTGTCAAAGGAATGATAAGCAAAAGCAATTAGAAGTTATCAGAAAAGTTAGCAGTCATTGGATGAAAGTCAGGGTGGTTCAGTAACCAACTAATGAAGGGAAAGAATGTAGCAGGGGGAAAATGTTCTTGTGACAGAGGAATGCAAACAGTGGAAAGTGTGCGGTGACTGGTATTTTAAAATTTGTTCAGAAGTGATCTGAAAGTAAGGACGAGCCATGTGTAGGGAAGTCTAAGAATTCTGTCACACAGACACTCCCCCAGAGGATCTATGGTAAGATGAAAGTTGCCCATAAGCAAAACCCAATTTTTTCCCCAAGGGGTGTGAAAATAGAAACACAGAGAAGTGGATCACTCCGTGAATACATGTAACAGGGGAATTACCATTATGAAAACCACAAAGTCCATTTTAAGATTAAGAAAGAAAGAATCTAAATCAAATTACGAGGATCAAAAATCTTTTAATCAAAGGCACAATCATACTTAGAATACTGTGTATAGTTCCAGCCCAGTGGTGGGTTTCAAATTTTTGTAGAACCTATTCTTTAGGTGTGGCCTGTTTTGTGGGAGTAACTTGGTGACCATGTGACCAGGCTTGGTGATCATGTGACCGGGTAGGAGTACTTGGCAGTCATATGACTGAGTGGACTCCCACTCCCACTGAGTGGCCAAGTTGATGTCACTGATTCACTCAGACATTTTTAAAATTTACAGCCTGTGCACAGCACACACTCTTCCAGTCCCTCTGCCTCTTCCTTCTTCCTGGATTTACTCAGATGTTTTTAAAACTCACAGCCTGTGCACACACACACACTTCCAGCCCCTCTGCCTCTTCCCTCTTCCTGGATTCCCACTCGTTCCAGCCATCACACATCAAAAATGAACCTGTGGAGGTGTCCTTGAGGCTCAGAACACCTGGAAAAGATGTTCTCTTTCTGTTTTTGGGGAGTCAAGATTTAAGATGATTGAAGGCATAAGAAAAGTTCAGGAAAAAAAGAAGGGGTTACAGCAAGTCTTCAGAGGGCAGAAGTTACACATCTGAAAACATCTGAGCTTGGAATAAAGGCAAGTAGACAGGGGTAAGATCGAAACTATAAATAGTGTCAAGAAAATAGATGTTTCATTTTCATCATACAATAATAATAGATAATATGAAACTTCAGGTCATCCAATGAAGCTGAATTGCAGTAAACACCCCTACAAGGGGAAAATAGCCAAGCAATGCAATTTATTCTTTGGTTTATTGTATAGGATAGGACATAAGGGATAGAAATTACAGGAAGGAGTTGGGAGGTTTTGGGGATCACCAGAACTGATGGTTTTCAAGCAATTGGGCAGATCAATGAAGAAACGTTTGTATCAATATCATCTATATCATATCAGAAGAAATCATTTTTGAATGTCACCTGCTTGACATTTGTGGTATTCTTATGGATAAATACCAGAATATTATATAGACCTATATAATAGGTCTGATCGAACAAAACTCTTTTTTCTTACGTTAGAAAGTATGGACTTTATTGTAATTTCTAGTATGTATACCCTGGAGAACCAGTGCAATATAGAGGTTGAAAGGGTTGGACTAGAGTGGGGAAGCCCAAGAAGTTAACAACATCTTGTTAGACCACAGATAGTTTAGTATAACTAGGGATCTCAGAAAAATAATGGCTTTCCATTTGTATGAGCTACCAATGCAGAGAAAAAGGATTAAGTGAAATCAGTCCTATAGCACACAGAGAGAAAAGAAATTTAAATGTATGTAATGTCTGTAGTTAATTTTTCCTTGGAGATCAACTAAATCCTGAAACCCTGTGGCGGGCTTTTATTTCACCTAACCTCCTCCAGTTTCTGATGTAATTCCAGTCTTTGATCAGTCTTCTTTTGCCCATTCAGGAACAGAAGCCTCTTGTTCTATTTTCCCAGAGTTCTGTCTTTTTTTTAAAGAGACCTTTTTTCCTCTTCAGAAGTGAGATGAGAGCAAGGTGAAATATGTCTGTGCCTGTATGCCAAAAAAACAAAACTTGCCCATCTGAATGTGTATTGAGATTCAGACACTGCCTGGCTGGAAGGATGAGTGGGTAGGAAGCTAACCTACTGCAATATCAACTACAAAAATGTTCTTCTAGTATTTTGAACAGATGTCAGATAGTTTTTTATATTCGTCTTCCTTTTTCAGATCAAAACATGGGCAGCCATCTACTTGGAGCTCACTTACAGTCTATTCTAGACAGACATATCCCAAGTTTTAATTTTTTGTCTTTCTGGACAGTTTTATACCAGCTGGAATCTTGTGATGGTAGATTCTCCAGCAGGCCAATAAAGGTAAGGGTAAAGGTTCCCCTCGCACATACATATGTGCTAGTCATTCCCAACTCTAGGGGGTCGTGCCCATCTCCGTTTCAAAGCCAAAGAGCCAGCGCTGTCCAAAGACATCTCCGTGGTCATGTGGCCGGCATGACTAAACGCCAAAGGCGCATAGAACACTGTTACTTCCCACCAGCAGACCAATATGGGGTCCTATTGTCACTCCCAACTTTTAACATGAAGAGGTAAGCATATAATAGGAAATGAAGCCAACTGAATGTATTCGCAGTGAAGTTTTATATTATCTGAACGTTCAAGGAAATTTTACTTCCCTTTTCACTAGTCTGCCATTCAAGCTGCATGAGAAAGAATTAGCACTATTATCATTTTGAAAGCAATCTGATTGTTAGCATACAGTGCTTGCCAATAGACTTGTATTTATAACACCTTGTCCCAGTGGTGGTAACACATCTGCAAAAATTCTATCTTGTTACTGCTTTTGTCATAATAATAGAGGCACCTCCTTCTTGCAGCTAATCAGGCTCCTTTCAATGATAGCATTCTGCCTGTTTAGAATTTTCATTTATTCCTCGTAACTTTTATGGCACCGAAAATGACTATTAATAATTATATTGGTTTGGAGCACCAGTAATCATAACCAGGTAATTAGCCTTAATAATATTAATTGGATTCCTTTGAGTTAGTTAATAGTACTTCGTAATGCCAGATTTTTCTATTGATCATGCCAATAAGAATGAATTATCATTTTATTCTGCCTGTTGTTTTAAGCATGTTTGAGGAAGCATAGCTACCACATGGATATATAACCTCATGAATTGTGAGCCGCCCTGAGTCCCCTTAGGGAAAAGGGCGGCATACAAATAAAGTATACAGTATACAATACAATAACAAATTTTCCATACGAAAAGAAGACTGGCCTTCAAGTCTCCAAAGGCCTGCTTTGGTTCTCTTCCCTTCCTTAAATACTGTAAGTCAGCAGTATCTGATTGTATCTTTTTGGCCTCCAATTCTGGTATTCTTGACCATAGATGGAGATTCATTTCTGATTGCTGTATGCAAGAATTTTAATTTACTTCCATGTTTTTCACATATGCAATATCATTTTTCTACATTTTTTCTCTCCTATGTGAGACTCATCGTTGGTTTAAATCAGACGTAGTCAACCTTTTTATACCTACCGCCCACTTTTGTATCTCTGTTAGTAGTAAAATTTACTTTAAATAAATTTATAAAGCAGAGTTACAGCAAACCCCTACCGCCCACCATGAAAGCTGGAACGCCCACTAGTGGGCGGTAGGGACCAGGTTGACTACCACTGGTAAATGATCAAATATAATGAAATAGCACCTGGCAGACATAATTTTAAAATTTACAGTAGGGCTCTTCAATGTTTGGGGTATTTGTTTATGTAGAACATTTATATAGCTTCCAATCTTATAAGCAACTCTGGGTAGCTCCCAATGCATTGTTTTCCATTCTTCTCTTAGGCATATAATAATCTTGGCACACAGCACAGCCTCTTTTTTCCTGCTCATACATTTCCCTGTATATTTTGTTTTTTCCCCAAGGTGCTTTTATGAAAGTAATGTCATCTCTTCTGCAAATTATGCATTGATGCATGATCCTAGATTGCCTTATAAACATCGCTGATACTGCACTGGGATGCCAAAAGCATTGCTTGAAGGAATACCATTTTGGAGAGAAACCTTAGAAATGAAATGGGTTTCTGTAGTAGTTGTATATAGATTGGAGCCTCTGAGGCTTCAGAGAAGATTCCAAAAGATTTTCAATGGCTTCCTTTTTGGAGTGTTTGAAGCAATAGAATTGACTTACTCTCTCTAATATTCCCCACCTCCCCCGCCATTATCTTGAGTGTTGGCATGCAATTTATCAAAGGCTGATATATATATATACCTCAGCCTTCAATAAATTGCATACCAACATTCAAGATGGCAGGGGAGGGGAAATGTTAGAGAGTAAGTCAATTCTGTTGCTTTAAACAGTTCAAAGAGGAAGTCATTTGATAACCATTTGGAATCTTCTCTGAAATACTTTATACAAAGGACCAACTATTATTGCCCATAACATACACTTACAGGACTGAATGGAGGTTATTCATTATTTCTAAAGTAACATTACACCTCCACTTATTAATATAATTGGAGGTGTAATTTGAAAAATAAAATAGTAAATTGCTGTTATTTTTAAAGCTTAATAGTAATTACTTCAATTAAGAAATAATGATAATTACATACCCACAGAGCTTCCCTTCTTGTATACCTCCTCATTTAACTTGCTTACTATTTATGTTGTAGTATGGCAGATGACATCATGATGACTAAATCAAACATTACCCAGTAATAAGAATGATGGTGGATATTTTACATAAAACTGAAGGGAATTGCTGACCATTGCACGCCTCCCCCCACCCCCAATCCCAACTTCAGCAAATGGAATTGAATTTTAGCATCTTCTGTCTGAGATCAATTTTATATGATCTCTAAATTTATACAGCTCTCTCAGAACAAAATCACAGAAGGAAGGCTGCAGATCCATATTCAATATTTACCTAGAATAAACCTCATTGAATTCAGTGGAGATTTATTATTCAGGAGAGACAGATCAAATTGCACTGTTTCAACTGCTAAAATAATGTAATGTCACTTAAATTTTTATGTTTTGAGTTATTCTTTCCCCTTTCTGAGGAGAAATTGACCAACCAAATGAGTCATACAGGCTCTTGCTAGATATGAAACTGCATGAGCTGAATGACTCTGAGTAGGCATAGATGTGACAAATCTTTAGCAACAGCTGCTCATTTTACAGCGTGCAAATGCAAGAAAACTGAGGCAATTTTCCAACCTAAGACATACATCTCTATCTATTTTTCCAGACTTCTTCACAAATTAGCTTGTTGCCTATGTTAAAAGCAGGGGTGGGATCTAGCTGGCATTACTAGCTGGCCAGTTCGCTCGTGCACATATTGGATGCACACTGCGCACACATGCACAGAACTCCCAAAAAAGATGGTGGCCGCAATGGTGGCAACCGGGGAACCAGTTTGGGCGCATGGCCAGCCTGGGTCGCTGCGAGTTCTGCGACCCAGACCAGCATACCACTACCACTTCGGCCGAACCAGTCCCAACTGGTAGGAACCCACCTCTGCTTAAAAGGCAATGCTGGACTAAACCATATTCCTAAGATAGATCTCAACCTCTTTTGAGTCTCCATGGTATTTAAGAATCCCAAGAGCAGCCTTGGAATTGCATCATTTGACTATTGGTTAGATTTTGGTAGCAAAATGGAGATCTTTAAGTTTTGAAAATTAACATAGCCATTCTGTTCCTTAATACCCAAGACTGCAAAGCTCCCAAAGGAAGGGTCACTTTCTTAAATCTCCAACACGAGCTTAAAAATGTGAGCCCACAGTTCAAGTGATGTCATAATAGTCTCATAGTTCCACAGAGGTAAAAAAAAATTGAAGGTCAGTGTTTAATGCAATGATGTTATCAACTTTTGATCAACAAGATAAAGTGCACCAGGAAGAACATGAGATGTTCAAGTTTGCCAATCCAAGCATATTGCTCCTTCTTCAAACTGCAGTTAGTCCTTGACTTATGACCACAGCTGAACTCAACATTTTTGTTGCTAAGTGAGACATATGTTAAGTGAATTTTGCTCCATTTTACAACTTTTCTTCCCACAGTTGTTAAGTGAATCACCTCCACTGATAATTTAGTAGCACAGTTTTAAGTTAATCTGGATTTCCCATTGACTTTACTTATCAGAAGGTCGCAAAAGGTGATCACATGACCCCTGGACACTGCAGCAGTCATAAATGTGAGGTAGTTCCCAAGCATCTGGATTTTGATCATGTGACCATGTAGATGCTACAACAATCATAAGTGTGAAAAATGGTCATAAGTCACTATCTGTATAGGATTTTTACATGTACACATAGCTCTGACTACATGACAGATCTCATTTTATGCATTGTTGCTTCTGTTATGTAGAAATACGGGACATGATCTGGTGTTTACTAAAAAGACAGAGGATATAGCTGAAAAGATTCATCATGGCAAAAACATATCCTTTGGTTCTCTCACATCAGTGAAATTGTTAAGGCAAAGTGGCCACTGAAGGAGCAGGACTTCGATCTGTCTGATTTTGTTTGTTTGGCATTGCCCTCTACCTAAAAGCTCTGTCTAAGGTGCAGGTCAGAGTCCAGCTAAACAGCCTTCAATTGAAATGACAAAGTTTATATCTTCTGCCCTATTTCCTGCACTCTTGGATTGTGCAGTATACGTGGGAATGATCTTTCCCATACTATTCATTAAGCATGCCGTTAATTTGCAATTATTAAATTGTAAATCTCACCTTTGGCCAAATTTCTATGGCATTCTTGTAGTAAATGGTGTCAGTGTCACATTTTACAAATGTCATCATATTGTTGGTTCCACCATCTGATTCCAGCTTGCTTGTTTTCCAAACAGAACATCTATCTTAAGGTTGAATAAAGAGCTTAAGTACATCAATTGAAGATAATGAACAGAAGCAAAAGGTTGAAATGAATGAATTCCTCTGTTCCATTTATGTGCCCAAAGCTGCTGCAAGGTAAAATGAAGCTGAAATTATAGATTGCACTTGCACTGAAAACAGGATTTGTTATGATGAACCCTTCCAATTAGAGAACTAGCTTGGTGTAGTGATTAAGGCACTAAGTTAGAAACTCAGAGACTGTGATTTCTAGTCCCACCTTAGGCACAAAGGTAGATAGATGACATTGAACCAATCACTCCTCATTGTCCCTGGGAAGCAGGCAATGGCAAACCACTTCTGAAATATTGCCAAGAAGGAAACTGCATGGTCTAGTCCAGTGATGGCTAATCTATTTGCCATCGCATGCCAAGGTGGGGAGAGTGCAGGTGGATGGTACATGGGTGTGCCCACATCTATAATGCTATGTACATGACCCCCCCATGCACATGCACGTGCACACACACACACACACACACATGTTCGTGTGATCCCCCCCCCAATGATTTTGGCACGGGGTGGACCCATTTTTTGCCATCCTAGGGCTCCAGAGGTTTTCTAGGACCCTGGGGAGGATGAAAATAGCCTCCCCTGCCACACCCAGAAGTCTCTCCCAAGACTTTTCGCTGTCTCCCAGACTGTGCTGGTGGCAAGCTGAGCAGCCTGCTCTTGGAAGTGGTGGCTGTGGCCAATGGGCTTGGCCCTGGGCTCGCACTCCATCTGCCTGGGAGATGGAGCCCAGGGAGGAAGATAACAGTCATTTTGGAGGCAACGGATCCAGCATCTTCCACTCACACCGACAGCAGCCACGCCCACTGCTCCCTGTCACCTTCAGAGGCAACAGAAGCAACCACTCCTCTCAGTGGGTGGCCATGCTAGCCCGCTCTGGGCCCCAAGCCTTGTGACCATCCCACCCAGACAAGCATGGCTGACCTGTGAGGGTGCCTTTAGGCTTGCAACTTTCTTGGCACCACTGCAAACCAGGCAGGGACGGCAACCCCCCCCCCTTCCCCAATGCTCAGTGCCTTCTACTCACAGCAGCTTTACCTGCAGCTCCCTGCCACCTTCGGAGGCAACAGAGGCAACCGCTACTCTTGGTGGAGTGGCCGTGTTCATGAGGTCCTGGCCTGAAGCCTCATGATGCCCCCCCACCGGGCCAGGCATGGTTGACCTGCAAGGGGCACCTTTAGGCTTGCAGCTTTCTCGCCGCTGCTGCAAACCTGGCAGGGATGGTGCCCCCTGATGCCCAGTGCCTTTCACCCATAGAAGTAGCAAGGCTTGGGGCCCAGAGCAGGCCAGCACAGCCACCCCATTGAGAGGAATGCTTGCCTTCGAAGGCGGTGGGGAGTGGCGGGCATAGCTGCTGTGGGTGGAAGGCACTGGGCATCAGGGGTGCCATCCCTGCCCAGTTTGCAATGGTGCTGAGAAAGCTGCAAGCCTAAAGGCGCCCTTGCTCCTGCATGCAAGCTGGGATCTCCTTGCCCCCTTGGCTGGGACCCACTGGAGCCCCTCGGCCTGCTCTTCCAAAAGCCAGGGGGGCATGAAGGCACTGCAGCCCTCTGCCATGCTACAATGGGAAAACGTGGCTCCCGTCACTAAGGGCAATGGGGAGCACCCCAACAAGCAAAGGAAGCACCAGCTGCAAACTGCCCACTTGTTTTCAAGCCAGCCCGCCTTCTCTCTTCCCACACGGGCTCTCTGGTCTCTGCCAATACTGGCTTCTTTCCTTCCCTCCTGCAGCATCTGTCTGCACCCAGATGTGGCCAGGGATTGCTCTCACCCTCGGGCAACAGTTCTGCCTCTCCCCCTCCTCAAGCTCTGCAAGGAAGTCCTCTCCTCCCACCAGATCCAACCAAGGAAGGAGAGAGAGAGTCGGGCTCAGGCGAGCTGCTCTCTCTGAGCTAGAAGAAGCAGTTAAGGGCCAGAGACTGCGATGCTCCCTGCTGTGAGTGAGAAAATAAAGCTCCTTTTCTCAGGCAGTGTAGGGTGGAATTTAAGGCTAACCCAGAAGGGGTGGCGACCTGGTGCTTGTTGTTTCTTCTGGTTTGGCAAGAGGTGCCTCGACCGAGTTGGGCTCTCTCTCTCCTTCCTTGGGCGGATTTGGGAGAAGCAGGCTTTCTTGCCAGGCTTGAGGAAGGTAGGAGGTGGAACTGTTGCCCAAGGGCAAGAGCAACCCCTGGCCACCTCTGGGTTAGGGTGCAGCTGCCTTGAGCCTCCCTCTCTCAGTCTCCTTATGCCTGAAAAATCCTTCTCCAGGCAGGGGTGAAAAAAAGCTATTGCCCAATTCCTACTGTGGTTCCTGCCCAGTGCTCTCTCTTCTCTCTCCCCTTCGCCTCCCCACACTTGCTTACGCATCCCTGAGAGCTGGAGTTATGTCTCCCGCTGACCTGGCTGCCTTCAGGGAAGCCTCCGGAGGGCGAAAAATGGCTGAAAATGAAGGCTGAAGTCAGCTGGCCAGCATATGCATGCACGCTGGCACTAACAGGGCAACATCTCGCAGGCCTTAATGAATGGCTCCATGTGACATCTGTGGCATGCATACCATAGGTTCACCATTATGGGTCTAGTCCATTTAGTCACCAAAAGTCAACATCGACTTCACATCATTGATCCTATTTGTTTATTTGTTTACCCACTCACTATATTTGTATTTTTAGAACAGTGTCCATAGAATTGCTTCCTTCCTCCATTTCCCCAAAATTACAGATAGTCTCCATTTAGTAACCATAACTGTGACTAGCAACTTAGTCATTAAGTGAAACTATGACCATGCTTACTTTGCTTTACAGACCTGCAAAAGCCATAACTGCCAAGACTGGTCATAAAGTTACATTTTCATCTTCTCATAATTGTGAATTGTTGCTAAACAAGAAAGTCACTAAACAAAATCTACTTGTAGGGAGATGAGTTGGGCAACAAACAACTTGTCTAAAATCACTCAAGGAACTTCCATGGCTGAGGATGGACAGATTGGTTCCCAGTTCTGGTCCAATGCTCCCTTCAGAAAATTTCCCAATGATGGCTTCGTGCCAATTAAAGGGGAAAAGCAACCCATGAAATCTGGATTGGAAATTATAAAGCCAACTAGAAATCACTGGAGCAAAATGTGTTATTGATTTAATTTTATTTCATGGATTGTGTTTTGAGGTTTAACTTTGAAGTGTGGATGCTATGGCTTCTAAGAATGGCTAATTGAATTCTTTCTTCTTTCATTTTCCTTCTATTTTCTTACAACCCCCTTCCTAGTCCTTTAATCTTGGTATGCACCAACACTCGCATTCCTAATGAATGTCAGTGATTCAACTTCTGACATTTAGAACCACCACACCTCTCTGGTTAAGCACCTGATTTTTAAAAAGACAGGAATATCGTCATATGCCTCCTCCTGAGCAAACCAGCAGAGATAGAGATCTAGTGTAAAGGGATTAACTAAAGGGATTAAATTACTTAGCATTGCTAAATATGTTTTCCCTAGGCATTGTGGATGGAGGGTTTAGGACCCTCTTCATTGGAATCAGAGAGCCTAATTCACCATACACCATGCATGTGCATATGCCCCACTACAATTAGCTTGTATTAACTAACAGATGTTGGAATGAATTATGTGTCCCCAATCAAGTTATCAGGGGGAAATTGTCCTCTAATCTCCCATCATAAATCTCAACAAGCAAAGGAAAACAGATTGTAATTAAAGACTTCAGAAGGAGCCCTTCTCACCGTGGATGAATGGCAAGGAGTTAGTTTGACTCCTGACCCTTGAAAGATTCTAGAGACAGGATCTGTATTGAATGGCTCATACTTTTAAAAGCATTTCCTCGTGATTTAAAGTACCATAGAACTACGCAGTTCAGCAATTAAAATACCACTGCAGTTCCACTCTCAGTAAGAGCATGACAGATCTAAAAGAGATATTCTTTCCCCTGAGAAATAATAAATCATTCTGAATGGACTGATAAAGGAATGCACTAAAGATTTTGATGGGCTGTTGAATGGAAATAAAAGAGGGGGGAAATACAATGCTGGTAAACCTTTCTTTTGAGTTTGTGGTAAAAAAATACCCCTTCTCTCTATAATAAATAAACACTAATGTATTGTTTCAGTTTGTGGTTAATCAGTCTTTCAAAACATAACAGGTGTTGCAACAAGAATTTGTTTTGTTTAGCGGAAGCTGGGTTTAAACTGGGAGCTTAATGTAATGGCAGAGACACTGATGTTTTCAGTCTGTTCTCTGATTGTACTATTTTGGTTTCATATTTATATAGTTGCTAACATGATTTGGGAAAAGGAGAACAGTTGTTAATGTTTAGCAACTTTGTATTAAAATTCTGGAATCTTTCCAAGTACGAAGAGCTTTTGGACTTACCAAATGGTCTTAGCTAAAAGATTGCTTTATTCCAGTGGAAAGACTCTGTTACCCTTGATTTAAAATCTTGATTTAACATCTTATATGTGACTTTAGCCTCTGGATGTCATCTCAGTTTTCACTGACATAGTGGCAAGTGCAATCAATAGTTCCACATGTGGTTAAGGTTTAAATTGCTATTTAATAGCAGAGTTTTGGGTTTTATTTTTTCATTATTATTATTTCATTATTTTGTCAGTTTTCTGTGTCTATTTTTGTTTGTATTTTTTGTTCTTTTTTTATATTTGGCTAACATTTTTGGTTGTTGATACTGTTGGAAGAAATGTCCATCTGGGTTCAGTTCCAAGTGGGGAGAAAGAAACTGGAAACATGGAGGCTGTTTGGAAAAATGGTTTAATGGTGGACAGGACCACATGGGATTTTGGGGTCCTGGGCAAATAAGCACATGGGAGGGAGAGGAGAGAGGGGGGAGGGGGAGGGAGAGAGTGATTTATACCCTCTCTTGGGCCCCGCTTAGAGCTTTCTGTTCCTGTGTAAGGGCAGGTATCCTGATTGGTTTTCAGACTCTCATGGGGCCATGTAGGGGTACCTTTGTAGGCTGTCTTGAGTCCCAGGATTGGTTGAATCTTGCTGGGTGATGATGTAATGAAGAGGGTTGTGTTCTGAAAGGATGTTGGGCAATTCCTATTATGGCTTAATGTCTTTGTCCTGGTTTGGATCTTGAGTGAGAGCTAATCGTATCAGGTCTTTTGTCTTGTAGATAAGTTGGCATCAAAATATCTGCTGGGGGGGGGAGGAGCTGAGGCTCTGAATTTATGTCTTTAGAAATATGTTTCTCCTTTAGAGAAAATATAATATTCTGCCTTTTTAAAATTTCCTAGAATATTTCATTTTTCTAGGAGGGGGTGGGTGCTAACTTTCTACAGTACTAAAACAGTGAAATTTTAAATACATATAAAAGCGCTAGGAGATCCCAAACCAATAATGAGTTGGACAAAAACTTTGATTTTCATTGTGTTTGGGGAATATGATGGTTTTCATTTGATCTTGCTCATGTAACATAGCACAAGGAAAACTCTTAGGCTGAAATGAACTGACAGTCCTAGATCTAAGGGTCTAGATTTAAGGATCTAAATCAGCAGTAGTCCTTTCTTGTGCCTCCACTACCGTATTTTTCAGGGTATAAGATGCTCCAAATTATAAGATGTACCTAGCTTTTGGGGAAGAAAATAAGGGGGCGAATCTGCCTCTAGCCCCCATAAACATGCCTCCTTGCAGCAAACAGTACAGACAATATATACTGCTTGTGGTGTTACATTTCAGATTATACTTGTACAGATGCTGTTAGAATTGATGTGGCTTTCTGAAAGTATATGTTATTTTCTGATATTTAAAAGAAGATACAATAGCACTGGGCCTCTTCAGATCAAGCATTTATTTTAAAAAGCTTCTTCATTTTGTTAAGTTGTCTAGAAGAAAAATAAAGCAGTCTTTAAAAAATACTGTATTTTTCAGAATATAAGACACACTGGAGTATAAGACGCACCATGATTTTGAAGAGGTAAGTATTAAAAAAAGGTTTTGCACTCTGCAGGGCTCCCAAACCCTCTGCACACCTCATTTTTTGTGCGCGCACACACAAAAAAGGGCATGTAGAGTTTGGGAGGTTTGTAGAGTGCTCCGGGACGGGGACGGGGGAGCAAAAATCAGGCCACTTTTGAAAAAAAAAGGGGGGAGGGGTATGCAGAGCTTTGGGAGGCTTGTTGAGTGCTCCTGGGGGCTAGGAGGGCATAAACAAGCAAAAAATGGCACATTTTTTTGCAAAAACTTGCTTCCTTGCAGCAAACAGCAAAAAGTACAGTACAGTTTCTGCGAAAATGTGCTGCTTTTGAGAAAAGGGGGGCATGCAGAGCTTTGGGAGGCTTGTAGAGTATTCCTATAGCAAACAGCCTGTTCCAGTTTAGCCTGATTAGCACAAGAAAAAAAAATCTGCCTCCCGGAATTTGCCTCTTGCAGCAAACAGCAAACAGCCCATTTCACTTTCAATTTCAGTTTCAGCACAGGTCTCCTGATGATCAGATGTTTCAGGCTGCAGGGATTGCCATAGCCAATCCCCATTTTCCCCATTTGCTGCAAGGAGGTAAATTGCTGGGAGGCAGAGGCCAAAGGGTGGGGGCCGGTGGGTGGGCAGGGCTACATTCGGTATCACCCTCTTTTAGGGGGGAAGTGTGTCTTATACTCTGAAAAATACGGTAGTTTCTTTTGTGTTCCATACTTTTCTCTGTCTCAGTGGAGAAATGGATATTACAGTCATTGACAAAGGTCCTGCACACAAAAACCAAGCATCTCCTTACCCCTCACACTCTAAGTGGAATCTGAAAGACACTTGAGTACACTTGTATCTCTGGATTTTTGGACTTTGGACACAAATGTGAAGGCTTAGCTCTCTGGAAATGGCTGTAATGTTGGAAAGAGTGAAAAGAGAAGAGGATGACCAACCCAAGGTGGATGGACTCAGAGAGGCAATTACTATACTGTTTAAGACCTGAAACACAAGGTCAGGGATAGATCATTAGGGAGAAAATCTACCTATGTGATTGCTAGCAGCTGAAAATGACTTGGCACATGAACTATCAATTTTGCTGCAACAATCTAATATGGGAGTCCCTCTGGAAATCTTTTTGGGTAAAATTTTCATATCCCTTTCCAGAAGAAAAATGTTATTTTTAATAACAGCTGCCTAGGTAAAATTATGTTTAATGAGTGAGGCTGGCCAATAAAATTGTGCTCCTTTGGCGTATACTCTACCAAAACCTCAGTAGTACCAAGTTATTAATCAATTTTTCATGAGAAACCTAGTTTAACTTTATACTTGGATTATTAACAACTCCCTTGAACAAATAGTCCAAAAAAAAATCATTCTAAAATAATTAGAGTCCTAAAAGGTGTAGCTATATATCTTTAGTTTCTTTAGTCCTCTCTGTATCTAGCTGTAGCTCTCCTTTGACAATACTTGTCAACTTTGAAACATGATTCACACTACAGGTTAATTTTCTTGTTTTTATGTCTTATTTATAAAATTACATCAACTGCTGGAGATTAAATGATGAATTTTATTTAATGTAACACATGCCCTGGGCATTTACAGGATATTTTAATGGCTATTTATGTTCCAGTAGAGAAGTTTCTATAGTTGCAATAGCTATGCATTAATGAGCACAGTTAGAATACTAAAAAGACTTTGCTAACATCGCTACAACACTGTAAGAAGGCAGAACAAAAGAGTTGAAGGTCTCCAAACAGCTTAAGTAGAAAATAATGTAGAACTGATACAAAGGCCTGTTCTACAAAATAAAAGCACTGATACAGCTTAATGGCAGAAGTATGAATAGGCCTTCCCAAGCTGTTTCCAAATAAAACTCTGCAATTTCCAGCCAATAGCTAATCCCTAGGGGGTGGGGCTGTAGTCTTAAAATATCTGGACTATATCATCCAATTTACTTCAATGCAGATCTGTATTAATTTTATCCAACTGTTGGTCTTCATCTCTGATTATCCTTCATTGTTGGAGATAGGATTTAAGGGAGCTTGATGATCCCCATGTGTAAATACAAAGCAGTTCTTGGAAGAATCAGAAATGCATACCTACCTCGCTCAAATGTTCCCTTCTATGTTGTCTGCTCTTCAAGGTAGGCCAGGCCAGGTCAAGAAACAGATAGGATTCCAGGAATGCTATTTACTGTATTGTAGTAAGGTAGATAACAGAATCTTGAAATGTTCTACCAAGTTTTCTCTGTCTGTCTCATCTTATTCTAAACAAAATTAAAGTGTGAATTCCCCCTGTTAAGTATTCCTAAACTATTCTAAAAGGGCCAGCAACAGCCATGCTGCGCCCCAATTGGCTGGGGCGCAGCAGAAGCTGTTGCTAGCCAGACATCGTTCACTGATTGGCCGAGGTACTGCGTCAGCAGTTGCTGAACAGTACTCTGCCCCTGATTGGTTGTAAATAGTTACATTGAAGTATAAATACCTTGGCGCGATCTTGGCTATTTTGAATCGCTGTCAGCTCCTGTTTGTTCTCAATAAATCTGTTATTGTTGAAGTCCTGGCTCTCGCGTCGTTCCTGCCTCGAACCTCAAAACTGGCAACGAGGGTGGGATTCTGCGATTGCCGCTGAGCCTAGGACAAGAGCGAGGGAAGAACATTTAGCCAGCCGCAAAAGCCGCAATCTCTTCGCAGGCACGCGAACGCTGGTGGAAGAATTTTTTTTCCTGTCTCTCTCTCTCCGCTCCGCGTTTTTTTTCTTTAACTACGTGCTACCATGGCATCAGCGCTACCTCCATTTGCACCCTTCGGATCAGCTGGGGAAACCTGGGAAGGTTTCATGGAGCGCTTCGAGTGCTACCTCATCGCTTCCAAGAACCATGGCCAGCCGGAGGAAGAAAAGTGCAGTTTTTTTCTTAGTTGTTGTGGCCCCGCGATGTTCGCGTCGGCCAGAGCCTTGGCCACCCCAAAACCCACTTACAAACTGGGGTGGGACAATTTAATGGCCAAACTCAAGAGCCACTATGGCCCAACACCATCCAGAATCGCCCGCCGGTTTGCCTTCCGCCGCCGTGTTCAGAAGCCTAACGAGACTATTAGCCAGTTTCTGGAGTTGCTCCGCACAACTGCCGCTCAGTGCGACTTCCAGAATCTGGATGAAAACCTGGTGGAGCAGTTTGTGTGCGGCGTGAGGGACGTCAACCTGCGGAGCCGAATGTTCAGGCATCATGACATTACCTTGCTGCAAGCCGTGGAGACTGCCAGAGCAGCTGAGCTCTCTGAGCAGTCCACGGCTGTCATTGAGCGCCTGCAACTGGCTTCACCCATGCCTGCCCAGATGCCAGGATGCCCTCCTCCAGCTTCTCAAGCTTGCCTGGTGGATGAGCTGCTACCACCTGAGGACCCCTCCAATGAGGTGGTGGGGCAACTTAGGGCGCAGCCTAGGCGCAACCCTCCACCACCTCCAGCTGCGCCTCCTGCCTCTGGGTGCCTTGGCTGTGGCGGCCGCCATGCCCGCACAGCCTGCCCGTTCCGGAACACGACCTGCCGCCGCTGCAATAAGAAGGGGCACATCGCCCAAGTGTGCCGAGCCTCACTGCCTGCTCCTTCTTTCTTGCAACCCACTGCTCCGGCCCAAATGCAGCCGCGCCGCCAGCCGCCGCAGCCCGCTCGGCGGGCTGAAGACTGCCATACTGTCTACCTGCCTGACACCGCTGAGGGCACCGTGAGCCAGGGGTCCACCGGAGCCCGGAAAGTCGCTGCCTCGGTCCAACTGGAAGATCAGCCCTGCCGGATGGAGGTGGACTCCGGCTCTTCTCGCTCCCTGATTTCCTGGGCTACCTTCTCCCGCCTCTGCCCCAAGGTCTCCCGGGCCCAACTTCTGCCGGCTGACACGACCCTTCGGGACTACCAGGGAACCCTCATTCCCACCCTGGGGTCCTTTTCCATTTCCGTAGACTATGGCACCTTCCATGGGAAATTGCCCATCCTAGTGGTTAAGGAGTCCCTCCCTGCATTGCTTGGCCTGGACTGGTTTCTGCCCTGGGTCTGTCTATCGGGGGGGGTGCATAGGGTGACTCCCTCCTCCCTTGAGGACGTCCTGTTAGAATTTGCGGACGTCTTCGATGGCCAATTAGGCTCCTACAAGGGCACCCCCATCTCCCTCAACCTCGATCCCCAGGTTGCTCCTATCCGTCTCAAGGCCTGCAGGGTGCCTTTTGCCTTAAGGGCTAAGGTTGACGCCGAGCTTGACAAGCTCCTGGCGCAGGGCGTTATCAAACCCGTGGATCATTCTCGCTGAGAGACCCCAATCGTCCTCCCGGTCAAACCTGACGGGTCGGTGCGGATCTGCGCCGACTACAAGTCGACGATCAACCTTGCCCTTCAGGCAAACCCCTATCCAGTCCCTGTGGTGCAACACCTGCTCCATTCCTTGGGGCAGGGTTGCACATTTGCCAAACTGGATATGGCGCAGGCCTACCAACAGCTCCCGGTGGATGACGATGCTGCGGCTGCCCAAACCATCATCACCCATCGTGGGGCTTTTCGTTGCCGCCGCCTTCAATTCGGCGTTTCCGTGGCCCCGGGGATCTTCCAGAGCCTCATGGAGTGACTGCTCCATGGGCTCCCAGGTGTGGTCCCGTATTTCGATGACGTTCTGATCGCTGCATCCAGCCGCTCAGAACTCATAGAGATGCTAAGGAAGGTCCTCTTATGTTTCAGGGGCGCGGGCTTAAAACTAAAACGCAGCAAATGTTCATTTGCTGTCCCTAAGGTGGAATTCTTGGGCTTCTTGATTGACGCCCAAGGCATCCACCCCACACCATCTAAAGTTGCTGCCATTAGAAACGGCCCTGAACCCACCTCCAAGGCGGAGCTGCAAGCGTTTCTAGGGCTTTTGAACTTTTACGCGCCATTTATACCGCATAAGGCGTCACTAGTCGAGCCGCTGCATCGGTTGCTCTACCGATCGGCAGCCTGGCGCTGGGGGAGCCGCGAAGCGCATGCGTTCGCGGCTGTCAAAGAGACGCTGATGTCATTGGCTGTCCTGATTTAATACAATGACAGGCTGCCGTTGACGTTAGCGTGTGACGCCTCCCCCTATGGTCTAGGGGCAGTCCTGAGCCATGTCCTCCCAAATGGCTCGGAGGCCCCTGTGGCCTTTTACTCCCAGACACTCTCCTCAGCGGAGCGCAACTACAGCCAGATTGACAAGGAGGCTCTGGCTGCAGTGTCCGGGGTTAAGAGGTTCCATGACTACCTCTATGGTCGGCACTTTACACTTGTCACTGACCATAAGCCTCTCCTTGGGCTTTTGGCAGGCGACAAGCCGACCCCCCCCCATCCTCTCCCCCCGCATGACACGCTGGATGGAGTTCCTCGCAGCGTATTCATATACGCTGCTCTACCGTCTGGGCAAGCAGCTAGGGCATGCTGACGCCCTGAGCCGCTGCCCCCTGCCGGAGATTGACCCCGCCCCCGTACCTGCCCTATCAGTCCTATCCATAGCGTCTTCTGGCCTGCCCATTTCGGCCGCGGATGTCGCGGCCTACACCAAGGCCGATCCAATTCTCTCGCAGGTCTGCTCTTGGGTCCTGAGGGGATGGCCTACGGACAAGGTGGCTGATGGCTTCCGGCCCTTTAAGGCCCGGCAAGCAGAGCTCTCCCTTCACGGGGGGTGTCTCATCTGGGGGGATCGGGTTGTGATCCCTGCTGCACTTCGGCCCCAAGTCCTGCCTCTGCTCCACAAGGACCACCCAGGCAGAGCGCGCATGAAGGCATTGGCCCGCAGCTATGTCTGGTGGCCATTGCTGGACACAGAGATAGCGGCCTATGTAGGCCGCTGCACTACCTGTCAACTCTCTAGGCCAAACCCCCCAGCCGGGCCTGCTCGTGAGTGGGAGGCTCCGAGAGGCCCGTGGTCACGCCTCCACGTGGATTTCGCCGGTCCCTTCCACGGCCAAACCTTCTTGATCGTGGTGGATGCCTACTCTCGGTGGGTGGAATTGGTAATCATGACCTCCACCACGGCCGAGAGTATGGTCAGGGCCCTCCGCCGGCTGTTCGCAACCCACGGGTTGCCGGACGTCGTCGTCTCCGACAACGGGCCGCAATTTACCTCCACCACATTTCAGGAGTTCTTGGCCGACCAAGGGATCCGGCACGCGCCTACAGCCCCGTACCACCCGGCCTGCAATGGCCGGGCGGAGCGGGCGGTCCGCTCAGCAAAGGAGGCGCTGGGCCGCATGGACCGGGCGACTGGCAGTCGAGGGTGGCGGCTTACCTGCTAAGCCAACACTCCACCCCCTGCCCATCAACCAACAAAAGCCCCGCGGAGCTCTTGATGGGCCGGCGCCTGCGGACCCCCCTGGATAGGCTTTATCCGCTCTATTCGGGGGACCAGCCATGCAACCTGGGGGTCCTCCCTTCCCACTCTTTCAATCCGGGGAAATTAGTCTGGGCCCGAGCCTTTGCAGGGGAACAGAAGTGGGTGCCCGCAGTAATAAATGCCCTGACCGGCCCGTGTTCTTACAGGGTCGGATTGGCTGATGGATCCGAGTGGAGGCGCCACTTGGATCAATTAAGGAGGCGCCTCCCTACGGAGCCAAGCGAGCCTTGGAAACCGGGACCGGACAACACGGCCACTCTAAAGCCAGAGTCGACGTCTCAGGCCTTCCCAAATCCAGGCCTGGCCTACCCAGTGTTAATAAACAATTACGCTCCAGTTGAGCCTCCTCAATCCGACCCGTTTCATCAAGGGGCCTTTCCCAAGTCAGGCCCAGCCTACCCGAGCGCCCCCTGTTGGGAGGCGCCCCAGTCATCTCAAGCCGCCGCTGATTGCTCGCCAGCTTACACTCCTCCCCCTGTTTACAAACCTCAGCTTCCCTACACTCAAGCTACGGCCGTGCCACCCCGGCCCGGCCTACCTTTGTTGGTGAGCCCGCCTTCTGGGCCGTCTCAAGATGGCATCACTCGGAGTTACACTCCCTTCGGGGAGGAGCTACAACGAGCAGGTCCTTCCCCTCCGACGACTGAAGGCGAACTGAGGAGATCTGGGCGGGTCCGTCGTCGCCCTGCCTATTTGGACGACTACGCATGCTCCACCAGGGGAGCATGCGCAGATCTGGGGGGAAGGGGTGTTAAGTATTCCTAAACTATTCTAAAAGGGCCAGCAACAGCCATGCTGCGCCCCGATTGGCTGGGGCGCAGCAGAAGCTGTTGCTAGCCAGACATCGTTCACTGATTGGCCGAGGTACTGCGTCAGCAGTTGCTGAACAGTACTCGGCCCCTGATTGGTTGTAAATAGTTACATTGAAGTATAAATACCTTGGCGCGATCTTGGCTATTTTGAATCGCTGTCAGCTCCTGTTTGTTCTCAATAAATCTGTTATTGTTGAAGTCCTGGCTCTCGCGTCGTTCCTGCCTCGAACCTCAAACCCCCCCCCTCTTAGAACTGTGTAACTTTTTCTACTATCCCTCCCTTAATGGATCATACATTCCTACCCTATCCCCAGTGTCATGTCTAAATTTTCTTACATCTGCAGTTAGATCTTGAAAATAATAACAGGAAAGCATAAACTGCTAAATCCTGCATGTTATGAAGCTACCTATACTATAAAGAAACAGGTCCTTGCCCATCACTGAGATGAAACTCTACTGACTCTTGAGTCAGCAGAAAACTAATTAGTTACTGATGATTACCCAGAAAACTGTATAAAACAATCAGAAAAGTAGAATCATGAAAGTTTTTGTCCTCACTGCTAAATCCTGTCCTCATTTGCCTTCTTTTCAAGTCACTGCAATATTGTGTATTGCCTCCAAGGTCCAAGAGATTCTATGTTTAAACTGTCTTTGGATGATACTCAGAAAAGCAGGGAAACCTTATTTTGACTCAAATACAATTAGAAATAAGTTGAAACTGCTTCATTTGTGAGCTGATGGCAAAACAAAGGCAACATAAAAGCATGGCAGAACAAAGATGCTGCAAGTAAATTTGAAGTTGCAAATGAGTATCATGCTTCAAAGAGTTTAAAAAGTTAGCATTGTAATACAAAATTTGGTTAACTTAAAATCAAGCTGCATGGGAACATCTGGATGTACTTCTTAAAATATTAGATTAGCTGTGTAAATTCTTGCTTTCTTAACTTTCAGCCATTTAAAGTAATTGTTTTCAGCCAGCTATAATATTTTTCTTTTTGCTTTGAAAGTTTTGACTTGATGATTTCTGACCATCAGGAGCTATCAGATCAGTATGGCAGAGTAGTTAATTATAGTCTACAGCGAGGACTAAGGAGAGCCATACTCAATTCCCTAGTCAACCATAAAGCTGATTGAACAATTTTATTCCAATCACTAATTCTCAGTCTAAGCAACCTTACAGATTGCTTAAGAATCAAATGGGATGGGGAGAATCAGGTATACCATATGAGATCTTGGGACTCATTGGGAAGCTGTTCATTTGGATCCTGGGTAACCCTAGATCACATTTAGAGCCGAGGTGGCGCAGTGGTTAGGGTGCAGTACTGCAGGCCACTTCAGCTGACTGTGATCTGCAGTTCAGCGGTTCAAATCTCACCGGCTCAAGGTCGACTCAGCCTTCCATCCTTCCGAGGTGGGTGAAATGAGGACCCAGACTGTGGGGGCAAGTTGCTGACTCAATTTGCTAAAAAAATCTGTAAACCGCTTAGAGAGGGCTGAAAGCCCTATGAAGTGGTATATAAGTCAAATAAATAAATAAATAAATAAACAAATAAATAAATAAATAAATAAATAAATAAATAAATAAATAAATAAATAAATAAATTCTCAAAGCAAATTAGTTTGCATCAGTAAGTTGTCTGGTGGCCTCAATGGAACTAGGAATACATACCTTCACCCTGGTTGATAGTCTTGAAAGCATTTTTCCTGATAAGATTACTGCAGCAGGAGGCTATTCATTAGCCGATGGGAAAAGGTTCATTGCCTCTGCCCCTGAGAGCATACCAGGCTCATCTTGGCTTTTAAAGGAAGATGCAAATTTTAACAAATGTTGCAATGCACACTGAAGTATATGCAAGACAAGAACTGGAAAGACATATTAATTTGGAAGCATAAATAATTCAGTTGCTTGGAGGGCTTTGGCTTACTCCCACCTGCTGTTTGAGATAGTGGTGATGGTTTTTACAAAAGAGGCTTACAGTGCTTTAAAACATTAAGTCAGCCTACTGTGTGCTGCAGTTATTCATATCATTTTGCAATATTGCTTGTTTTGTGAGGTACCTTGTGATCTCCCAATAATCCCTCTCTCTTTAAAGTCTGATTCCTGTCACTAGGTTGTGTGTGTAATCTTCCCATAGCACAGAAAGGACTTCATCAAACCTCTTTCTGTTGCACTAATTTAGTTGGACTAATTAGGGAGGGGAATGGGCAAAAAAGTCTGAAAATTCTCCTTTTTTCAGTTTAGCACCAAAAAGGTTATTTGTGAAGACATTTAAAACAGGCAAAATTCCCCTCTGTGCATATTTAATATATAATTGACTAGTTCTAATGAGATTCAGATGATCCTATTTGGGGAACTCAGGATAAACCCCACATAAAAATCTACCACAAGCTGCAGGCTTTAAGAGAGCTGCCAAACAAGGGATGTTAAGTAGGATAAAATGAAGAAAAATCTCAGGCTTTCTCAATGAATGGAATAAAGGACTGACTTTATTTCATGAAACTTATATATCTTTGTTACAAGAACAGCAGTAAAATTAAATAAGATAAGAAAAAATGGCTTTATTAAACTTATAACAAAGGCTTAATGGAGCAAGTAGCATGCAGGGAAGTAAGAAATTAAGAGGGTTTTTTTTTTACAAAAAAAAAAGCAGTAGCAATAAGACTTACATACCATCCCATAATGCTTGATAGCACTCTCTGGGAAGATTACAAAGTGAGCATATTGCCCCCAACAGTCTGGGTTCTCATTTTATCGACCTTAAAAGGGTGGAAGGCTGAGTAAACACTGAGCCCTGTCGGGATCAAACTCCAGACTGTGGACAGAATTTGCCTACAATACTACATTCTAACCACTGTGCCACCATAGGGCCTCTCTAGCCTATCCATCACTTTCCTAATGTGCAGAGTAGCCTCATGTTCTGGAATAAATGTTGTCATGAGGTTTATAACTTTTGATTCCGAGGGCAATATGGTGACAAGTAGTCAGTGAGAACTTGGCAACATCTTTGTAAAGCTATCCAGGTTGACAGCTATTATATGAACATCAGTTATTACTTCTGTTCTGTCTAACTAGGCATTGTGACGACTAAACTGACACAGTTCTCTGGATTTTAGACAGGAATTTTAGTTTGATTGGGAGCTACACAGAGTTAGCTAAAATAGGTAGTTATATGAATGTTCTAAAACAAAATAAATTTTAAAAACTACCTGGGAATAAGGGGTTTAGTAGCCTGGGATTTGGTTCATGAGGGAAGAAAGAGAGAGAGGAAACACTATCCTATAAAATAAATTCTATAGCATGGCTGATCAAACAGACATTTTTCTGCTTTCCTTTTAATTTTTAAAGTATTTTAAAATAATTACTTATGCCTTCAACATAAACTGATCTTGTTACATAATTTGAGAATTGTAATAAATTATAAACAAAGATACTGGGAATTGCCCAAATTCTATAGGTTTGTGTCTAGGAAAGCTTCTAAAAACTTTAAAATTTGCTCAGACATTCAGGGCACATCCTAATAATTTAGTAGCATTGGTTTTTTCATTTGAAGGAATAATAGGGAATACTTAAGCTTTGCACCTAATATTAGAGTTCAAAGCATTTCATCCATATGATCTCAACTACAGCAATCCTATAAAGCAGATCTCTATCCACTATCTTTATACTGCAGAGTGCAAATGAAAATGGGAGTCAACAATAGTTAAATTAAAATCTCTTAGTGAATTCTGTATGAGACAACTGACCCAATTGTTTCTTTGTTTTAAATATACTTAATATTTCTCATTGGGGACTGATTTCTCCCTTGCTAGAGGTCTTCAAGCTAAGCACCACTTAGAGAAAAGTGGAAAATAAATATAACAATTACAAATGTAAATAGAGAATGATAGCTGAGTTTTGCTATCAGCTGGCAAGTCAGAGAATGATTGTTATGAACAAAATTAAGAGAAATCTATCAGGTCCAGTTAGGAAGCATATAAAGTTTTTTGAAATATCAGGATAAATGAAGAGTCTCAGGGTAACTGCTTCTTTTTATTTCTGAGCCAGTAAATATCCTTGAAAAGGTACTGGCTAATTAATCAAATCTCCCACTGCATATGTAGGGTTGAACTATGTGGCTTACTCTAGGTAATTTTCTACAGTACTTGTTGGAGAACGCTTAGGATTAATAACAATCACTATCCTACAACAGAAAGCCCAGCTATCTTAGATGAACAGAGTTCCATTTTCCCAAGGGAAAGAGACAGTTGCTTGCTGCATTGTGCAATAGTCTAACTTTGACTGTGTCTTCATTGCTTTCAGCCTCCAGTTACAAAATAGTTGAACTTTCCATTAGTTTTTCAATAAGGGAAACAAGTTAAGGTAAGTGGACTGAAAAAGGCTTTGAGAAGCCAGAGAATGAAGAATTGCCAGTTATTCACTTCTGGGTAATAAATGGCAAAAGTAGCAGAACCATAACAGAATGAAGAGCTGGCACATAAACCTGCTCTTCATAATTCCTTTCCAGACAAAGAAAAGGATTTGAGATCACTCCAAGACAGCAGCACCTCTCAAGAAGTTCACAAGATAGTGGTTTCTGGTAGGTTTAGATTTCTGGGGAATGAGAATCTTCTCCTGTGTACTGCTTGGGGAATCCAAGCATGGGTTAACTTTGTCCATTAGCCTAGAGACTGAGTTATGTAAATTGGTGACCACGCCTTCTCTGACTGGATGGGTCAGTTTTTTAACTCAGTCCAGCCACAAGAGATGTATACCAATTTTTGTCCAGACTAATGAGACAAATTTCTGCTTCATCTTGGATTCTACAAGTTGATGATTGTACTTTTCGGATCGTCATTGCAAGATGAAAGGAGATGTGGCAGTTCGCTGCCTGCCCAGTCCTTCCGTGCCTTACGGCTTCATGGCAGGTATTTTACTGGCGTTTAGAGCCGTTGGATTTGAGGCTTGGCAGCAGGCTCTCGAGGCCGTTGGTTTGGGCTTGGTGATTGTAACTGCCGTACGAGGCTTATTGCCGCTAGTTCCGTTGTCCATGCCTGGCGCTTCCCCACCGCATCAGATGCCTGTGAGACACCTGCCGTTCACGGCGCAGTTTACTCGAACTCATCTGGAAGCCACCCGCCGTTCGCGGCATGGTTTGTCCAGTTACTAAGCCGCTGTTCGCTCTGGGAGTGCGCTGCCACCACCACTGAAGCGACCCACGTTGTGGGAGTCTTGGGGCGGTTTTGCTGGCTGAAAGGCATTTTTAAATTTGGCTCCTGAATTGCGGTCACCATTTGGGGGGCGTTTTTAGCGCATGCGCCTTAGGCAGCCAAGATCGGAGCGCTGCATTTCTTCGTGCCCAAAAGGCTGCTGACTCATCGGCCCTCCCACTTCCCTCACTTCGGCCCTGGTTGTCTTAGTGAGAAGATTGTGCTACCGCTGTTCCTGCTGACCACGCGGCCCGCTCTCCTTACATAGTAAAACCTGTGCTTTTCTGCCTTTTGAGTCTTTTCACCTCTAACATTGCAATGGCTGACCAATCCACCTCAGGAGGTATAGTAGAGCCCTCTACCGATAGCCAGCATTCTGGCCAAGTGGGGGTTAGTTCGAGGCCTGGCAGGGCCGCCTCTAGAACCACCAATCAGAGGCCCAGGGAAACCTCTGGGGCTCCGGATAGGGCCCATAAGAAAAAGGACAAAACCAAGGCAGCGACTAAGGCCTCTGAGGAGGGTAGAAATTCCCCTCCCACACTATTGCCTCAGCGCATTTCACCAGCTCCAGCTCCGCACCCAGCAGGAAACCAGACCTGGTCTCCTGATCGCCCTTTGCCTGTTATTTCTGAGACAGGGGTGGGGGGGTTGGGGATCCAACTCCCTCCAGTAATGTCTGAGGCCCAAGCTGTCTCAGCCTACTCAATGCCACGTGCTGGGCCCTCTGCAACCTTTACCCCCATGGCTGCAGGCCTGAGGCCTATGGAAGGCCATGACCAGGGCCTTTCTCCAGACTTTTACCAGATGATCTCTGCAGCTATATCCAGGGGGGTGGATGCTGAACTGCTTTGTAGGAATCAGGCCCCTATGGTTGCCAGCGCCCAAGGTGGGCCTACTCTCCAAGCTCCACAAGTAGATCTTCCGGATCTTCAGGCAGGGCCTTCTTCTCCTCTCCCCTCTACTTATAGCAAGGATTCTGCCTTGGTGGAGAAAGGGGAAGTGATAGATAGAAATTTATCTGATGATGAAGGCCTGATATTTGATCAGCCTAATTCCTCTGGCCTGTTTCGCCCCACGCTATTCAAGTCCCTATTATATAAAGCTAAAGCCACTACCCATATGGGGAGATGGCTCCTAAGGACAGTTCTGCAGTAGGCCTAGATACTACTGAGTGCCTTTTTGCTGAACCAGTCTCACTGCAGGAGGTGATTCCTTCTCCAAAGCTTTTTCTGGACCTTATTCAAAAGCAATGGGACCAACCGACTGCGGTTGCCCCGCCCAGCAATGGAGACAGGAAATTGTACACTTCTACTCCTGACTTGGAAGGCATTTTACAATTTCCAACTGTGGATCAGCCAGTAGCTGCCATAGCCTCCCCTGCTCTAATTCCATCAGAAATTTCTGAGGGACTGAAGGCAGAGGATCGTAAAGCTGAGATTGTCATTCGTAAGACCCACCAGGCTGCGGCCTGGGCCTTGCGCGCTGCTACTGCGGCATCATTCTTTAATAGAACCTCCGTGCTTTGGCTCAAACAGTTGCAGGAGAGACTGGCCCCTGATGAGGTGCGTCTTCACCAAGACGTTACCAACATTATGGCTGCCCTGGAATTCTCGGTGGATGCCACTCTCAATGCTGCCAAGTTTGCTTCGTGAACCATGGTATCCAATGTGGCTTCTTGATGCCTGTTGTGGCTCCGCCATTGGCAGGCTGATGTTAAGTCGAAATGGCACCTGGCGTCCACACCCTTCAAGGGCGGTGCTTTATTTGGTTCTGTCCTTGACCCCATACTCATAGAGACCAGGGACAAATGCAAGTTTCTTCCCTCCACAGGAGGGCGCACTAACAAGAAGCAGCAGCCATATAACAGACGACAGCCCTTTTGGGGTGGTTACTCTGGATACACAGAGGCTCCCTATGTTCCCCACTACAACAGGGCCTTTCACCAGCCACAGGACCATGGCCAGGACCGTGCGGGAGCCAGGGATAGGGGTCGCCAGCAACTTCAGGCACAATCCCACAACAGGAGGCCATTTTGTGGGTCTCGGAACTGGTCCTTTCAGAGGTACCGGTGACTCCCACAAGGAGGAGCCAGTGGCGGCCATCTCCTGGCCTTCGCTCATCAGTGGGCGGAGACCACGTCTGACGCCTGGGCCCTTCAGGTGGTGAGGCTGGGCCTCACTCTAGAGTTCCTCTCCATCCCCCCGAGGCGGTTCATCAGGTGGCCCATCCCTAGATGCTCAGTGAAGCGGCGTCTCATGGAGGCCGAAATACATCATCTCATATCCATCAACGCCATAGAACATGTTCCCAGAGGGCAGGAAGGCCTAGGATTTTACTCAATCTTATTCCTGGTACCCAAGAACTCAGGGGGATGGTGGGCCAGTCTAGATCTGAAAAGACTCAATTGGTACATCAAGTATCAGAAGTTCAAGATGCAGTCTTTAAAGAGCATCTTGGCATCCATCTGCCAGGGCGACATGATGACATCAGTCGACATCAAGGAAGCGTACCTCCATGTGCCCATTCATCCGGCACATCGGAGTTTCTTCGCTTCCATTTCGCAGACCGTCACTTCCAATACCGGGCCTTGCCTTTCGGCCTTTCATCGGCCCCTCACACCTTTACCAAGCTCCTAGCGGTGGTGACGGCTTCGCTTTGCTCAGTTCCGGTGAGGGTGAATTGTTACCTAGACGACATCTTGGTCTATAGCCGTCTCGGGAACAGGCCCTATGGGATCTACAGGTAACAATGGACTCCCTGCGGAGGCACGGCTTCATACTGAACCTCCCCAAGAGTCATCTACAGCCAACCACATCGCTGCTCCACCAAGGGACCATCATCAATTCCATCACATGCGAGGTCTTCCTGTCCCAGGAGAGGTGACTGAGCATCCAGCGACTGGCAGCCCAGGTGTCATCTCTGCGGCTTGTGCCCTTGGCCCTGCTTTCTCAACTGCTAGGGAAGATTATTTTCTGCATCAACATCGTTCCCTGGGCCAGATTCCACGCGCGTCCTCTGCAATGGTTCCTGCTCCCCTATCAGAGGTCACACCCCAGCCATTCCCAGCTCAAGGTTCGACTCCTGCCCAAACCTCTCAGATCCCTTTGGTGGTGGGTGTCCTCCAAGCTCCTCAAAGGGTGCCCGTTCAAGGAGCTGGACCGCATCCAAGTTACGACGGATGCCAGCCTTTTCGGATGGGGAGGCCATGCCCTGAACTGGGTGGCACAAGGTCTTTGGTCGGATCAGGAGCTGACCAACAGCTTCAATTGGTTGGAGCTCCGGGCCATCCGACTGGCCCTACGTGAATTTCAGGACATTGTGACTCACAATCACGTGCTGATTCTAACCGACAACGTGGCTTCCAAGGCACATGTCAATTGCCAAGGGGGCATGCATTCCAGGGCCCTGATGTTGGAGGCGGAGAAGTTGCACCATTGGGCGGAGTTCAGACTGCTGTCCCTTCGGGCGGAACACATATCAGGCGACTCCAATGTCCAGGCAGATTGGCTGAGCAGAGCCACAGTGGATCAAGTGGAGTGGCAACTCCACTCCGATCTCTTCTAACAGCTCTCTCGCCGGTTCGGCCGTCCAGAGGTGGACTTGTTCGCACAGCCTCACAATACGCAACTACCTCATTTTTACTCCAGGTACATGACCCCCAGAGCAGAGAGAGTGGATGCCCTGCACAGCCTGTGGCCGGCCGGCCTCCTTTATGCCTTTCCACCATTACCGATCCTCCCGATGGTCATCCAGAAGATACTGACAGAGCAAGCAGAGGTCCACTTAGTGGCCCCGATGTGGTCCCGGTGCCCCTGGTACGCCGACCTTGTGCACCTGTCGATCTCACATCCGTGGAGGATTCCGGACAACCAGATCCAGCTCAACCAGGGGGCTCTCATACACCCGAACCCCCAGCTGCTGCAGTTAGCCGTGTGGCAAGTGAGCGGGCTATTCTAACCGGCCTTCACTATTCCAGCAAGGTCATTGACACGATCCAAGCGGCCCGTCGTCCCTCCACCACTCGTATCTACGAGGCCACCTAGCAGGCCTTCTGCAGGTGGTGCCGCCGTGCTGGGGCTGATCCCCTCCAGGCTTCAGTACCCCAAGTCTTAGACTTTCCGCAAACTGGACTTGACAAGGGCTTGGTGCCCAACACGCTTCGCAGACAGGTCGCAGCCCTAGCCACAGTGATTGGGGGCGGTCAGGGGTGTTCCTTGTCTCAACACTCACGAGTCAAATCCTTACTGAAAGGAGCGGCTAACATCAGCCCTCAGACCATGCACCGTTACCCTACGTGGGACTTGACGTTGGTACTCAAGGCTCTTATGGCCTCTCCATTTGAGCCTATTATATCCATCAGTCTTCAGCTACTGACTCTTAAGACTGTGTTTTTGGTGGCAATTACATCGGCCAAGCGGGTCTCCGAATTGGCAGCACTGTCAGTTCGGGCGGATATCTGCATATTCCATCCCAACAGAGTCTTCCTCCATTTGGACCCGGCCTTTCTACCAAAAGTCAACACGTTATTCCACAGGGCTCAGGAGTTCGTCCTTCCGGACTTTTGCCCCAACCCCTCTCATCCGCAGGAATGCCAGTGGCATCACCTGGATGTGCGCAGGACTCTTTGTCGCTACGTGAAGCGCACTGCATCCTTCAGGCAATCAGAAGCACTCTTTGTGTCCTTTCAGCCATCATCCATGGGACAGAAGATGTCCTCCCATACCATAGGCCGGTGGCTGACGGCGTGTATCGCTCTTGCTTATGACAACCAATCTCGACCAGTTCCCAGGCCCATCACTCCTCATTCTACCAGAAGTGCGGCCACCACAGCGGCCTGGGCCACACAAGCCTCGGTGGAAGAAATCTGCAGAGCGGCTACCTGGTCATCACCATCACCATTCATCCGACACTACAAGGTTGACGTGTATGCCTCGGCTGAGGCTTCCTTTGGGCGGCGAGTTTTGCAACGGGTGCTCCCCTCTACAGGGGACCCTGGCCAGCCTAGCTCCCGCCCTGACTCTTAATTGCTTTGGCATGTCCCATGCTTGGATTCCCCAAGCAGCACACAGGAGAACGACCGTTGACTTACCTGAACGGTCCTTCTATGTGTGCTGCGAGGGGAATCCAAACCCGGCCACAGCTTCGGCTGGCCAGGGCTGTTCGTGACTTTGACTATGACTGTCTCTTACTTGACTTATGACTTGACTTATTCTGAAGTGACTACTCCAACATATTGGGCTACGGCCATCATTGACATTGCTATGCATCATTAACCGGCTGACTTCGTACAAAACTGACCCATCCAGTCACAGGAGGCGTGGTCACCAATTTACATAACTCCGTCTCTAGGCTAATGGAAAAAGCTAACCCATGCTTGGATTCCCCTCGCAGCACACATAGAAGGACCGTTCAGGTAAGTCAATGGTCGATTCTTGCTCCAATGATAGTTGACATGGTTAGCATGTTCACATATTTCTTTTCTAATCACTTTCAGAAATTGCTTTTAGGAACTTTTAGGAACCATTGAATTGACAAGTCTCAAAACACCAAATGATTTTTTTTCCAGTTTCAGCAAAATATATTTTAAATACAAGTTTAAGGTATGTATGCGTGTATGTATGTATGTATGTATGTATGTATGTATGTATGTGTTTATTTTTTTATTTATTTATTTAGAATAGGAGCAAAGTGTGATTAGAATTATGATTCTGGAAAGCTATAAATGAAAAAACGTCTCTATGGAATTGAACTAAGATTTTGGAATCAATTATAGAACTTTCCCACAAGAAATGCTTATTTTTAATTATTTTACAAAAATATGATAGATTGAGATTTTGAAGGTTTCTAACTCTGTGGATGGGTTATGCTTAAAATCAATTTATCAAAAATGAAACAATTTTACCACACAAAACTGACACTAATCTAAAAGTGATTTAAAAAATGACAGGTTACAAAAATGACATGGGAAAAGATGTAAAATGAAACATATAAAAGAAACTGGCTGATATCTTAATAATTAAAAGAGATATACAAATAACAAGCCAAGAGAATGACCTGGATAATCTCCCTATACTGGATTTTTAAAAAAAAGCTTATTAAAGATTTGTAGAATTTTGCGAGAAAGGAGAAAGAAAAAATGAAAAGAAATCAAGTTCTAGGACATTATGAAGGTTGTTAAAAATAAAAGAAAGTAATATAAAGTTGATTTGATAAAGATTAAAATAGAGGTATTATCTCTGGTAACTTTAATGGACATTTGCTGATCAGGAATAAAATTATGAAATTTTAAGGATTTGTTTATTGTTAAGAGATACAATATGGAAAAATTGATTATTTGTTATATTTTAAGAATAGGTGATAAGTTACTAAAATAGTTTATACTTGTAATGAAGGAAAAGTCATTTCTTTATATGTTTCTCTTCTTATTCTTTATTATATCCTTATTTTTTTCTTTCTCTTCTATTTTTCCTTTTCTGCAATTTCTATTTTTCCTTTTTTTAATTTGTATTTTACAATTGTAATTTGTAATAAAATTACTGTTAAAAAGATTTACTATAAAAGAGGAGCTAAAACAAGAAAAAACTTTTAGCTATTCAATTTTCCTCACTGAAAAGTTGACAAATTATCATCCAATCAATGAATGATTCTCACCTGGGTATACAGATTTAGAGGTTAATCTGTATGTTACAGATACACATGAAGATAACTAAATGAATATTTTTTCATGCGTTGAGCCTCCCTTTTTTAATGTACAAAAATAGCATCAATTTGTATGCATTGCATTGCATGCATTTGTATCCACATTGCTACTTAAATATAAACTCTGCTATGAATATTCCTTTATTTGTAGATATTCCTATTCAGCTCAGAGCTGAAAGGAGGGATGCTTGGTTGTTTTCTTGCAGGCGTTTCATTACCCAAACTAGATAACAACATCAGTGCTAGAATATTCCTTCAAAATTTAGAGTTATAATGGATAACAATATTCAAAGAAATGTGTAAGTAAACTGAATTTTGATCCAGGTTGTTGAATGTTGCTTGAACTTTCCCTCTCCCTGAGGCAAATTTGACATCATGAAGGTTTCATTATACATTTTTTATTATTCTACCCTCTTTCCCCAGAAATTATTGCCTAGGTTTTTCATTGTCTCTCTTCTGCAAAATAAAATATAAACAGATGACTCAAGAAATCAATATTTTGAAGTTACTATTCTTATGACTTTGCTTGCACATATATATCTAGTTTTTGGCTAGTAAATGTAATACCTCTACTTATTTTTTAAATCTTTAAAAGTTGTTGCTGTCATACCCTATTGCTGCTGAATTATTTTCTACAATATTTGATAATATGAATTTAGCCATATCAGACAATGATTGCAACCTAAAGTTTTCACATTTTTGAATCACTAATTAATGATGAACTATAACAACTTCACAAATGAAGTTGTCCCAGGATAATGTTGCAAGATCCAGTGTGAGTCAATCACCAGCTTATTCTTTCAAGCTTGATGTCAGGTCTGCAAGCCATATTTTCTTTTGGACTTCAGGCCTGCCACACTTTCTACTATTCATTTTCTATTGGGGGAAAATGGGACGGGGAATTATATGGAATTGGGTCATATGTAGCCATAATTACATTCTTTCCAGAAAGCTAAGGTCATCCTTTGTCTCTACCCTTGGCCAGAACTGGATGGGTGGAAACTGCCAAAATGGTAGTGGAAGATTGGGCCATGTGATGGACTTGTGGGTGTGGGGGCAGGATTTTGAACTTTCAACTGGGTGGGAAAACCTGGGAGCTTCCAGATTCAGGTTTTCTCAGATGTGCCAACATGGCTCTCTTCATAAATTGGAACTTTGAGGAATCCTTTGCCTTAGACTCTGATTTGCTTTTGAATGCTATTTGGAACCCTGACACTTGAATTAACAACAACTAAAAGCCACATACAATCAGGAACCATATAAACATAATGTGCATAACATCCCAGGGTACATTCCTGAGGGAGAGAGAAGTTCTCTGATGATGGGCTCCAGCATGACCCCAAAAGCTTGAAAGAATAAATGTTTGGCCCCACTGACCAATTCAGACTGGATCTTGCTATAACTAATCCATTCACATCTTGAAAGTTATCTTCCCAAACTAACTGATTTTGTGTTACAGTTAATATGTGGAAGTTGTAATTATGTATACCTAGATTCACTATAGAAAACCATGCAAGTTCTGATACAGGGAAAAAATAACTCTAAAGTAGACACCCTTTAAAGAAAACAGTGATATGAGGACAATTTCAATGTTTATGCAACATGAAAAGAGTTTTGCCTTTTGTGATATTCATGGCTTGAACATAGCAATGTTTACAAATAAAACAGTTTTCAAGGAGGAGCTATGTCTTTATTCACCTTGCAGGGTTGCTTTGCTTCATTATATTAATTACTTAAATTTCCACTTATTTCTGATCCTACCATACAGTCACCATTAATACATGCATGGCACTGAGCAGTTTACAAGATCATTTGTCTTTGTTGGAGAGTAATTAATGTCGAGGCAGCACTGTGTGAAAATTAATGTTTTTGTAAATGCAAATAAAGGGGGGGGGGAATCTAGCAGAGAAAATCAATTCAGCTCCATGGTATATTGAGTTCATTTCATTCTGTTCTGCTTGTAGGAATTCTTGTGAAGCTTCAAAAAATAGTCACAAATGTAATTCTTTCTCTCTCATTTAACATTGGTGCAGCATAACCAAATCATTATCCACTATCCCTGATGCACAATGAAGATAATTGTTATCAAAGCTAGGTTGAAAGCAACCTCTCAAGATTGGGCAGAAGTTTGGAATCAGAAGGACAAGCTAGGAGTCTGCAATGAAGAATGTATCAGGCAACAGAATGGAGGAGGAAGGTAGACGTGAAGATTTGCATTAAGTAGAAGCTACATTAAACTCAAGAGTGATTTGTTACATAAGTCAAACAAGAAGGAAGATTTTACATAGGCCTCAGTCTCTACCAGAAACAAAGCCTCACCTATGACTCTATCGGCAATCGATGGAACCGCCTGCCAACTCCCTGGCAAACACTCCCAAGGGCCATCTGGAAACTCAGCAAATGATCTTCCTTATATGTCCCACTGCCCTATAGAGGTTCTGGATGATAGTCAATCTTAATTAGATCAGGAAGCAATCTAAGCACAAGAATTTGTTGTTAGATGCGACCTCATATTCAGATCACAGCTGTGGCTACAAGCACCTCAGTAGCCTTGATGATATTTATTTATACCTCATCCTAATATTATCTGTAGGAGGCTCTTGAGCTGTGGAGGCATTGTGGTTTTGCAGTAAAGAAGGAATGGGATGCATCTCCTGGGCACCAATAAACAAAATAAATGTTCCTAAACTGATTTTTTGTGGGGGCCAATTGTGAATGTTACATTTTTATATTTTCTCCACATAGACTAATTTTAAAAAATACCTCTTTTAATATTTCTCACAGCAAGACCGACTTAATAGAGCCATAGCTATATACTGTATACTGAATATTCAGAATCTGGCACAAGCTTGTAATAAAACCAGGATGGGCAAAACTGAAAATAATTTTCTGCCTAGATATAAGTTGTGGATGGGATAGTTTCTTATGTGAACCAGGTGTCCTGTAGCTTATTTACAGTAGCCTTATGTCCACCCAGTTTGCTTAAAGCATCAAGCTAGAAACTGGAGGGTGGGGACTGAGTTCTGCCTCGGGCACAAAGCCATCTGAGTGACCTTGGATCAGTCATTCTCTGTCAGCCCTAGAAAGAAGGCAATAGAAAATCATTTCTGAAATATTGCCAAGAACACTGTAGTCACCAAGAGCCAGCACTGATCAAAAGTAGAACACTCGCATTTCCCCAAAAAGAAGATAGTTCTGAATTTAAGATGGACCCAACTCCAAAACTGTAACCCTTGACATATACATCAACATGCATATTTTCACGAACCTAGTTATTTCTCCATTTTAACAGTAATTATTTAAGGGAAGGTGTATCTTCTTTCAGTTAAATATAAGTATTTCTTCCGGTCCTGTAAGCTTATTTGTTTTGGTAGTCACATCTGACCTTGCAGTCACATTTTGTAAGTATCATTCTTTCCTCTATGTAAACTTGTTTTATTCATTATCTGGATGAATATATGTATAGAAAATCTCAGCTTGGTGAAGTATTAAGCTCTGCATTAGATAGCATTTCATTTAGTCTCCATCTCAAATCAGTTTTTGTATTGAAGAACAGGATAGCAAGTAGGATGGGTTCAGCCTTGAAAGATTGTTAACAAAATCCTCCCTGGGGGGAGGTGGGAAACAGAGATCTTGCCTTGCATTTGGAACCCCCATTGCTAGAGGCTGAGTAGCAAGAAGCTGAGAACACCAAGCTTCATTTCCTACAATGCCCTTGAAATGCATGATTTAGCATTTTATCAGGGCATATAGGATATTCACACTGATAGCTGCCTAGATTTAGTAACCTAATTTTGGGAATGGTAGACAGAAAAGTAGTTACAAATATGATAGGTATCAAGGAAGGATATTTATATGAATCTACATAGGATAATGCAATGAAAAAAGTAATCTCCTTCAAGTCAAATCAGTTTCTGGTGACTTTATGGACCTATCTATGTAATGTTTATAATAATACCATGAGGTTCCTGGGAGGAGCCTACTGGTGGAAGCAGCAAAAAATCAGCTGCCTCCGAATTCCTGGCTACGTACCTGTTTAGAGGATCTTCCATCTGACGTCTTATCAGGTTTTCTTATCCTTCAGGCAAGAAGGAAAGAAGAAACTGTTTTGCTGGCAAATGCTCTTCGATTTTTGCAGCTTTTGTGCTTGCAAGGAAAGGGGGGCTAGCCCAAGGCAGAACGGCTGTCCGTGCTGGGAACTTCAAACTGCCTTGTGCAGGACAAAGTAGGTGTCTCCCACTCTGATCAAAGTTTTGTTTGATTTATTCTTATCACGAGCTGGATCCGTTCACTGTGGACATTAATTGCTTATCAACATTTTAGCTTCTTTTCTTTTTCTCCTCCGAAAAATTATTTACTCAGAGGCTTCTAAAATGGCGCCGAGCAGCCTGGTTTCTCCGGTAATAACGAACACTTTTTGCTAGACAATGCAAACCCTCAAAAGAATGCAAAACAAAAGAGATTGCTTATCATTTGTTTTGGTCTCACAATAGAAGAATTTTACTCCTTTATTAACCTTGCTTATTTGGAAGTTAAATGGTGATGAATCTGCTGAATGGTCTTGTTACAATGTTTACTCACTGAAAGTTTTGCCAAGCCTTAAACTTCAAAATAAAAGCCTCTTTTTTTAAAGCTGCTTATTTAGGCAATAGAGTTTTATTAACTGCAGGCAGATAAATTTTGAAATGGCCTCAAAACCAAATATTAACTTGAAGTCGTCACCCTCTACTTCCAGGGGCACATCCTCAGTGCCTGGCACAAAGCTGCAGCCTCCGCTTCCTACGCCCCCTGCTGGGGATGTGTTAACGAAAGAATTTTTTCTGAGTAATCTAAGCGAGGCTCTTAATGCACAGACAATTAAAATGGAAGATAAATTTAGAGATAATAGAGAGGAGAGAAAAGAGGAAATAAAAGAAATGAAAGAAGAAATTAAAAATGAAATTAAAAGTGAAATAAAAGGACTTAAACAGGAGTTGTATGAGAAATTTGAGGCTAAGGTTGATAAAATTAGAGACGACATGCTGAGTCTTGTAACTGTATTAACAGAACATATTTCTGGAGTGGAAGATACTTTAGAGGTTCTTAATGATGCCAATGCTAACTTGACATTGAAAACAGAGGTGGTGGAACAAAAAGTGGAAAATGCTGAAAAAGAAATTATTATGATACAGTACCGACAAATGGAGTTCGCATTAAGAGTAAGGGGGCTGCGTGAGGAGAAACAGGAGAACCTGAAACAGATCCTATCGGAAGCTTTTGACCGCCTGATGGGAAGACCAGGGACCAATCAAGGCTGGCAAATTGACAAAGCTTACCGCGTCAACTCCTGGCTGGCAAAGCAGAAGCAGCTTCCTCGAGACATCGTTATATATTTTACTACAAGAGAGTTTAGAAATATGGTACTGCAAGCATCTTATAACACTAAGCTTCAAATTGCCGGTCAAGACCTGGTTGTTTTGAAAGAGATACCACCTCCAATGTTAAGAGCCAGGAGAGACTACGCTTTTTTGGTCGAAGAACTCAGAAATCGTCAGATACAGTATAGATGGGATGCACCATTTGGCATCATATTTACATTTGATAAGCAAAGGTACCGCCTCAACTCTGTATGGAAAGCCCGAGATTTTTATTATAATATATTGAAGGCCGGACACCCTGCACCATCTGGACCCAGAGAAAGACCACAAGAAAGACAGGATAGACAGCAAACTACACAACCATCAGACAAGATGGAGCATCTTTCTTCTCTAGAAGTGCAAGGTGCTATGGAACCAAGACCTAGCCGCATGACTACTAGACGTATGGAGAAACAAGCTAAAAAGCAACAGCATCAACAATCATCGGCCATCGATCAAGGATCTACAACAACAAATCTGGAAGCAATGGGAGGAGCTAGACCTAAGGTTAAACAGGCCGTGCAGGAAGCTCTAAAAATGCTTCAACCAACCAAAAATGACAACTAAGATTTTAACATGGAATGTCAATGGACTGAACTCTCCACAGAAGAGGAAGAAAATATTTCATTATCTCAAACAGTTTAAGAACGATGTAATTTGTTTGCAAGAAACTCATATCAAGTCAACTGATCAAAAATATTTGATCAACTCAAAACTTGGTCAACATTTTGCAGCTTCTGCTATGGAAAAGAAGAATGGTATAGTTGTATACTTAAGAAAAGATATGAAAGCTGAATTAATAGAAGCAGATCCCTTTGGAAGATATATTGCTTTAGACTTAATCTTAGAAGGGAAAAAGACATTACTTTTGGGAATTTATGCTCCCAATCAACAGCAAGATAGATTCTATAGAAATCTTCATGCTAAATTAGTACAGTGGGACTATAGTTCCTGTATACTATTGGGTGACTGGAATGGAGTGATAGACACTAAGAGAGATAAGAAGATTTCCCGTCTAAATACCAAGATGCGAGCTAAGTTACCCAAATCTTTCTTTGACATTATGGATGATTTTGAATTGAGAGATATTTGGCGAGAAAGAAATGCAGAGGAATATGACTTCACTTTCTTCTCGGACAGGCATCAATCCCTTTCAAGGATTGATTTTATCCTAACCACTAACGATTTGCTTTCTAGGGTCAAGAAAACAAAGATTGCAGTTAGGGTCCTTTCTGACCATAATCCAGTTTGGATGGAGTTGGGAAGGGTAGTGCAGGCAAGAAGGTCTTGGAGATTGAATGAAAACTTATTTAGATATGAAAAGTATATTAATGATTGTAAAAAATTATTATCTGAATATTTTGTTTTGAATATGAATAAGGGTACATCTATGGAATTTGTATGGGACGCAAGCAAAACGTATATGAGAGGAGTTTTGATGAATATAAATAAAACACATAGAAATAAGCAAGGGTTAAAACGAACAGAACTGGAAGAGGAAATTAAGAGAAAAGAGCTGGAGTTAACAATGAACCCAGACGATACAAAGGTTAAGGAAGCTATTAACATATTAAAATCTCAATTTGACATGTTGATCTCTGACCAGGTGGCTACTAATCTATTATATGCAAAACACAATACTTTTTGTAATGCAAACAAACCTGGCAGATGGTTAGCTTATCAGATTAGGAAAAAAAGGAAAACTCGAAATATATCTAAACTGTTTTACAGAGGGAAGGAGGTGTTTCAACAGGAAGAGATTCAAAAGGCTTTCTGGGAATTTTTTACAGAACTGTATAAAGGGGATAAAATTAATGGTTTAGACATAGACAAATATTTAGACAAAGAGAAAATACCTTCAGTTAGAGAAGAACACAGGCAAAAATTGAATCAACCAATAACCTCGGGGGAAATCCTGCAGGTAATTAAGCAATTAAAGTTAGGGAAAGCACCAGGTACAGATGGCTTGACAGCGGTTTACTATAAAAACTTACAGTTAGAAATGGTAGAACCTCTTAGAGAATTATTTAATATGATTCAAACGGAAGGTAAAGTCCCTCCATCTTGGAAGACAGCGTTTATATCTTTGATACCCAAAGAAGAACAAGATACTACTCAACCCAAAAATTATAGACCTATTTCATTACTGAATGTAGATTATAAAATTTTTACTAAAATATTAGCAAATAGGTTAATGTTGGTCATTCAACAATTGATACACACGGACCAAACAGGTTTTATACAAGGGAGACAGATGAAAAGTAATGTTAGATTAATTATTAATGCATTAGAATATTTGGGAAAGAACAACCAGATCCCTGCTGCGTTTATATTTTTGGATGCTGAGAAGGCCTTTGATCGAGTTAACTGGCAATTTCTGTTGAAGATACTGCAAAAAATGCAGATAGGAGATAATTTTCTACAGTCAATTAAAGCAATATACCAACAGCAAACAGCACAAATTATAGTCAATGGAAGTCTAACAGACTCTTTTCAAATTGGAAAAGGTACAAGACAGGGCTGTCCTTTGTCCCCATTATTGTTTATTATAACTTTGGAAGTATTGTTGAATAAAATACGGGGCTTGGATGGTTTAAAAGGGATCAAGATTAGGCAGCAAGAATATAGAGTCCGCGCTTTTGCGGATGATTTGGTCATAATATTGGAACAACCGCAGGAATCTAGTATGGTTTTAATGAATATGATTAATCAATATGGTCAAGTGTCGGGCTTTAAAATAAACTTAGGAAAAACCAAAATATTAGCTATAAATATGAATATTAAACAAAAGGAAGAATTAGGAGTGATGCTAGGATGTGAGGTAGTTAAAAAAGTTAAATATCTTGGAGTTAACATTTTAACTTCAAATGGGAAATTATATAAGCATAATTATGAACCACTTTGGCATAGCATACAGACAGAGATGAAAAAATGGGAGAAATTGCACTTATCTTTGCTGGGTAGGATAGCGGCAGTGAAAATGAACATTTTACCAAAATTTTTATTTCTCTTCCAAATGTTACCTATACTTAAAAAAGATGCGAACCTTTTAGAATGGCAGAAGGGTATCAACAAATTTGTGTGGGCAGGAAAGAAGCCGAGGGTAAAGATGAAAATAATGCAAGATGTACGTGAGAGAGGAGGATTGAAACTACCTAATTTAAAAATATATTATGATGCAGTGGTATTATCTGTAATTAGTGACTGGATTCACTTAACCAATGACAGAATATTGAACATTGAGGGACACGATCTGGTATTTGGTTGGCATGCTTACCTGTTATTCAACAAAAAATTGGATAAGAACTTTAAAAGTCATATTTTAAGAAATGCTTTATTGCGGGTCTGGAAGAAATATCAATATAAATTAAATGACAAGATACCCATGTGGGCAATTCCTAGACACGCAATTGAAAATATGAACACAGCACAAAAACAGGACAGAATTACCTACAGACAGCTTCTTACCTCGGAAAGGGGGGTATTACAATTAAAATCTTTAGAGGTATTAAAAGAGGAGAAGGTAGTTCAAACATGGTTCCAGTATGGGCAATTACAGGCTAGGTGGAAAATAGATCAAAAAATTGGTTTTATTCAAGTTGAGGATAATTTGTTTAAACAAATAAGAGATCAAAGCTTAATGCATATAAAGAGGATATATAATGTATTGATACAGATGGATTCGGAAACAGAATTAGTTAAAGATTGTATGATAAAATGGGCTCAAAATATTGAGGAACCAATAATGTTGGATACATGGGAAAGAATCTGGGTAAGAAATGTGAAATTTACACAAGCTCAAAATCTGAGAGAAAATTTTTACAAGATGTTCTATAGATGGCATTTAGATCCTAAAAAGTTGGCTTCTATGTATCCGAATGTACAGCCTAAATGTTGGAGATGTGGTTCTCTCGATGCTACATATTATCATATATGGTGGACCTGCCAAAAGGTTAAAGCATTTTGGATAAAAATATGGTGGGTCATGCAAAATGTTTTTAAAAGAAGGATAAAGTTTAGTCCTCAGTTATTTTTACTAGGTATATGTACTGACTTTACAGTGGTAGAGACCAATTTGACTCTGCACCTGATAACTGCAGCAAGACTGTTGGTGGCGCAATATTGGAAGAAGGAAGACTTGCCTACAATTCAAGAATGGACATTGAAAGTAACAAACTTAGCTGAAATGGCTAAAATATCGGCATATCTCAAAGATCATTCAAATGAGAGATATAAACGAGACTGGAAAAAATGGATCGACTATATACAAAATAAATACGGGACTAAGAAATTCCAGTTAGCCTATGCTTAAGATCAGAAATGATTTAAATTGTTTAAAGTTAGTTCAGTAAGAAGAAGCTAAGGTCAATCTAGAATGTCATTAATTTCTTTATTTCTTTTTTCTCAATAGATTTTAGACTGTGTTAGTTAAAATTCTATACCGTGTACGGGTTCTGGGAAGTCGGGGGGGGGGAAGGAGGAGGGGGGGTGGGGGGGTGGAGGGAGGGAGGGGTACACACACAAAAAAAAAATTGTACTTCAATGTTTTAATGATTGACAAATGATGACATATTTGTGTTTTTTTTTTTAAAGAAAAATAAAAAAAGTTCTGTTAAAAAAAAAAAATAATACCATGAGACTAGTTCACCATTGCCTACTTCTAAGATATATTTTTTATTAGGACTACCCTACGGTCATAATATTGTTTGATGTTTGGAAATACTATTCAGGTCCAACTTCCAACTCAGACATAGTTAGCAAATACTCCCATCTGCTGAGGAAATGAACTGAAAGTTTATTCCAGTTAATCCTCTGATCATGTTAACAGAAAAATTCCAATAGTTAATCTAATATGTATCAAAATAAAAACTAATAACTGAAGACCACAGAAAATGTGGATTTCAGTATAGCTTATTTAGGTAGATTTCCATAATACATTTGAAACATTATGTAAATAATAACAACATATGTGAATCCTTCTGTAGAACCACATAGAAAGCACCCCCTCTTCAAATTATTAAAAGATATTCCTCTAAGCTTCTGTAGCTGTTTTATAAAATGCTTCTAGATATCTGGGCATGGATGATCTCCTTCTCAAGATTCTGATCAATAATAGATTAGTGGTTAGGTGGGAAAGTTCTGCATGATGCATTAGATATAGATGGACAAAAGTATTTTTCCTTGTCAAGATTTTACAATATTTCTATTAAGGAAATAAATTGCAGTTAACTTGCTGATCAATAAATAAAAATCACATTGATTTACACTAAAGAAAAATTGTATTGATTGACAGTTTAGGACACTCTAGCATATCTTCTGAGGAAAAACTACATACTACAAAACCAATGTTCAGAACTCATTTATAAGAGAAACTGTAAAAAGACTCAATAGCCAGCAAAACATAATACTGCACTTTAACTCTGATGAGTGAGACTTTGAACTAGAAAACAATGCTCTAGATCAGGGCTGTCATGGGCCAGATGCATCATGTGCTGGCCACGCCCACACCCAGTTTAATGAAGGGGGGTCCTGATATATCATGATACAACATTATATTAGAAATAAAAGATATGTGTTCTAGTTCAATGGATACTATTAAAATGTTTACATTGGCTGTTGAGGGGTTGTTTTAAGAACTTACAACATTGTCATAGCAATGTCACATCATAAAGTAGTATAAGTGACTTCTGGAGGAGAAACAGTGAACTGAAGATGGCTCCTCCAAAAGTGGAGCTGACAACTGCAGCTCAGAATGAAATCCAGTAAGCAGACCAGCTCTTTAAACCTCTCCAGACAAGATGACCTGACATTAACCACAAGTGCTGCAGAGAATTCCTTCACACAGGAAGATTGCATAACAGTGAAATCTGGCAGGTTTTGAGCAGTTAGAGATGAAGAAAGAGCCATCTTGTTCAAATCATGGTCAAGGTCTTTGAAAGGCCTTAAATTTGCACACTTACTTTTGTAATTGCTTTTAGAAATGGCTTTCAGCTATTAAAAATCTTTGAATTAACAAGTTTGAAAACCAAAGTTGAGTTTGCTTTCAATCCTTAATGAAAGAAAAATTTAACTACAAACTTAAGAACTTAAAAAAAAACATTTAAAAAAACAGTAAAATGTTTGTTAAAGCTTTGATTTTGGAAAGCTATAAATAAACTAAGGGTCCAGATAAATTTGAAGTAAGATTTTTGGAATTAATTCTAAAAAATCCTCTTTGGGGGAAAAAATGCTTTGGTTTTGATTTTTTTTTTTAAAAAAAAAAAAGCATAATAAAATAAGATTTTAAACATTGGATACCAGAGGAAACTAAAGATTTCAATTAAAGGAGAACACATAAACTTCTATAGCAGCTATAGAACAGTGCAAACTATTCTAACACTAAAAATACTGAAGGAGATTTTTGAAAAATAGACTCAAACGTTCATATGTCAATAGCAATATTTGCTAGTGGATTTACAATGGATAGGTCACAACAGTGACATATAAAAGTATGTGACTATACACTTCAATAGAAACCAGCTGGTGTTTTATTTATTAAAAAGGACTGCAAATAATTTACCAAGAGAGTGGCCTGGATAATTTTCCTATATTGGACTTACAAAGGATACTTGTTAAAGATTTGAAGAATCTCCAGAGACATAAGAACAAATGAAAATAACTCCAGCTTTACGACATTATTTGAATGGACTAAAGATTATTAGAAGTAAAAGAAGAAAAATAATACTTTATTGTCATTGTACGTATACACCCAGTATACCCATACAACGGAATTCACATAACATCCAGAGACCAGGCCCAACACACATGACAATCCCCAAACACACCCCCACCCACCAAAAATTTCCCGCTCCTAAACCACCCAAGCATCCACACAACAGCCCAAGTAATACTGTCCAACAGCTCACTGATGGTGGCCTTTTAGTTCATTGTTGAGTGCAATTATAGCTCTGGGATAAAAACTATTCAGAAGACGTGTAGTATGAGTTTTAATTTTTCTGTATCTTCTGCCAGAAGGCAACAGTCCAAAAACATTGTAAGCAGGATGGGAAAAGTCTCTGAGAATGTTGTGAAACCTCCTCAAACAGCGAGATGCGAAGATGTCATCCAGGACTGGTAGCTGGAGCCCGATGATATTCTGGGCAGTTTTAATGATTCTCTGTAGAGCTTTTTTACCACTGCAGAGCTGCTCTCATACCATGCAAGAATGCCATATGTCAGGACACTCTCAATGGTGCTGCGACAGTAGGACAGAAGTAGATGCTGAGTATATTTCTCTTCCTGAGCATTCTCAGGAAGTACAGCCTCTTCTGTGGCTTCTTCACAAGCATGTTAGCATTCGTAGTCCATGAGAGGTCCTCCGAGATATAAATGCCCAGAAATTTAAAACTACCAACCCTCTCTACCTCCTCACCATTTATGTACAATGAAAGTGGTATAAAGCTGTCCCAGAGGTGTTTTTACAGGAGGCAACTGGATTTCGTTTTTTTTTTAAATTTTGAAGACATTTTGCTTCTCATCCAAGAAGCTGCTTCAGCTCTGACTAGATGGTGCGGAATGGAAGGATTTGTTTTTCTTGCAGGCAGCTGGTCATTTGCGTGCTTTCAGCAGCCAGTGTCAGAGCTGAAGAAGCTTTTTGGATAGGATTAGTTTTAGGGAAGATATTTTTTCAGCCATTTCCTCCCCGTCAAAGATTCAAGTCTAGCCAACCATTTTACTCTTCCCCTCAACACAGTTACAGATTCCACCACACAGAGACAATACTATAGGAAAATGGCAGTAGGAATAGAAAAGACATTTTTATTGCAGCTGAGCAGATCCACCTGAGATCTCTGTTTAAGAAGGGTGAGTGAAGGTCAGGACCCACTTGAAGTTGCCACAGATCTGGTTGCAGTGAGATCTCCAGCTCATTCTGGCCAATTATTTATCTCTCTCTCATTTCTACTACCTGACTCTCTTGCATTACTGAACCTGATTTAGAAAAAAAATCCCTTCCATCAATAATGTAGAGAAACAGGTAGACAACCTCCTACATAGTTTTCTACCTTTCTGATTTATTAGCAATTCTTTACCCCTTCTTTTTCAGCCATTACGTTACCACTAAATTTATTTCTGAAATAAAAACAAATTATTTTAGTTTACCTGGGGGCTAGCTATCCAATTGTGACAATATAAATGGCTGTGTTACTTACTCTAGATTTACAAAAGTGCTGAAGATAGAAGAATCAACTTATACTGTTTAACTAAAATAGATTATACTTTGGAAATAAAATGCTGTGGCACCAAAATGGAGAAAGCAGTGCTTTCTAATGTTTTGCTAAAGTGCAGGTGGTTTTGATTGAAAGTAGAGATGCAAGAGAGATCCTTCAACAATTTGGTTTTTTTTCCTCAGCATTCAAGAATCTGACAAAGCACATTCTTCCCAGCATGAATGGCATCAAGTTTGACTGCTTTGCATTTTTCTAAGCTCACACTGTTCACAAAAAACTGTCTCTTAAGAAAGATATACATAGCAAAAAGAAAACTATAGATTGCTGGAAAGTTTTACTTATTGTAGTAGTTAGGAAAGTTGCTCAGAAAAATAAGCATGCTGTAATAAGGCTCACAATGAGTTTGTATATACACTTAGCTGAACATATACAGAAACTTTTGTATGATCAAGAAGCTTCTTCATTGGAGGTGGACACTGCTAAAACTCCTAAGAGCTTTCAACTGAGTATATCAGTGATACATCAGCTTTCAGCTAAGTATATTTAATAAACCTATTGCAGAATGTTGCATGTATCTCCATTCACCAAATTGTTTCTTTAATGGCTCAAAATCAAGGAGGGATTGCCTAATAGTTTCCTGCATTACATTTCTATTCTGCTATTATGTACAAAAAAGATTTAAACTGGAATAATCAAAAGCCACTCCTTTGGGACTTTGAATTTTGTTGATGTTTAGTAAATAAAGCTATATTTTTGCTAGCTGAACTGAGTGTGGTATATGTGATCTGGGTGTAGGGTTTAACTGGGAATGTGTTGGGGACAAAATAAACCAAAAATGATCCACAATAAATTTTGAGGAGTGAAGCCAACCTAGCAGGAATGTCAGAGGCAAACTGCATATGGATTCTATTATTATTATTTTTGCCAATAACATTTCCCTTTATGTGTTTCTTAAAATTATTTGCTCATTTTCAATATTTGATTTTTATTGCCATAATAAATCAAAGTGAAATACAAACTTGGTTTAAGGAAAGCTATCATATTTTGGTGACCCTAAGCCTAACCCTTAGAGATCTTCCCAGTACTATCACCCCACCCAGTCCATTTCAAAAAGCATTTTTGAATTATTCTGTATTATCCTGTTCTACCAAATTAATAACCCAGTGTTTCTCAACCAGATAACTATTGGAGAAGAATAGATATGTACCGCCTTTATTTTATGTTGAAATTGGCAGCAATGTAGGAAACGTCACATATTTTATTTCTTTGTTTTCCCTGCTCTTAAAAGCCAGGCGTCAGTTGTTTCAGCTCTTTTTTTCCCCAGTGGCAATTTATCATGCAATTGCTTCCTTTCCCCCACTCTACCCCACCTCTTTGCCACTTTCTTCTTGTAATACCAGCTGAAGAATCAGGAAGAAAAGTGGGGAGGGACTGTGGATGCTTTTGGAATATTCTTCAAAAAGAAGCTGCTATATTTTGAATTCTGTGGTTACCAGGGAGACCATAGCGAAAGTGACTTCATTTCAGAAATAGCATTGGGCCCTTTTAGCTTTGCAACAGTGATTGCAGTTTCTGAGCTTTCTTTAGATTCTGTCCATTTTGTTAGGCATCCTTCCGCATTCATCATTCATCAATATTGTACAAATTAAGAAGTCCCATACAGAAGTCCCATGAAAGCAAATGTCTCTTTCCAGTTTGCTTTCCATGGGGTACAGACAACACAGCTGAAAAACACATAAGTGACTTGTGTATATTAGATAGGAGAGATCAGATGATATGTACTGTATGTAGAGATTAATAGCACATATCAGATTGGGAAAATTTGGTATGGTAAACACAGGGGGGTTTCAGTCGGGTTCTAACTGGTACGCTAGAACCCATTCATTAAATTTTGTGTATCTTTTGGAACCCGTTCGTCCTGTGGCACAGTACTGGAACGCTCCCTCTGCCCCCCCCCCTCACTCACTTCCCCTTCCCCTCTGGTCATCGCTTGCTCGGTCCCCCTGCCCATCCGCACCATGCTTTTCCCACCCACCGGGATTTCTCGCACGCCTTCTTTTTTTCTCCAAAGGCATGTGAGAAAGCCCCCCCCCCATTGCCCGAACATGTGAATGAAGGAGGCTGCAGGCTCCTTTGCCCTCGGCTATGATATCTCCTTTCATTCTCCGTCTGCCTCATTCACTCGTTTGGGCAGCAGAGAATGAAAGGAGATAGCATAGCTGAGGGGAAAGGAGCCTGGAGCCTCCTTCATTGCTTCCTTCTCTCAGCACCCATCAAAGCATTCCCCCTGCTCGGCTGCCATTGCTGCTGCCACACCCCCTCTGTGTGCCTGCCCAGGCTCCAGCCAGAGTGGTAGTGAGCAATGGTGGTGCAGGACGGCTGGCGGTGGCGGTGGCTACTGTTCTTGGGCTAGCTGTGGGTCACGCTGCTCAGTGGGCAGTGCCCTGACTCCCCCAACACTGCCACTGCTGTGCCACCTCACATTCCTTGTCTTCTGACCGCGGCCCCACTCTGTGGAAAACATAGGAGCGCATATGCCCTGTGCAATTACAGCCCGGAGCAGGACCAAACCCCCTCTCGCAACTGCCCCTTCCTCCCTCGGAAGGCTTCAGAGGGAAGCTTCTGCAGAAGCCTGGGTGAGTGAGAACAAGTTCCTGCCACTAAAAAGTCTCTGAGACTGTAATTGTATGGGCTATACATGCGCACCTATGTTTTCCATGGCAGCGACAAGGCTCTGTGCGGCTGGCAATAACTTCAGAAGCCATCTGGGAAGACAAGGAATGCGAGGTGGACCCTGCCCCTCATGGATGGCCTCGGGAGACATCACGGCTGCGCAGAGCCTCGCTGCTGCTCCATGCCGTGGAAAACATAGGTGCGCGAGCACAGCCCGTACAATTACAGACTTTGTAACAGCGGGAATTTGTTCTCACTCACCCAGGCTTCTGCATAACCTTCCTTCCAAAGCCCTCCAAGGGAGGAAGGGCCAGTTGGGAGAGTGGCTTTGGTCCTGCTCTGGGCTGTAATTACATGGGGCATTCGTGCGCCTATGTTTTCCACTGAGTGGGGCCATAGCCGGAAGACAAGGAACACGAGGGGGACCATGAAGTCCTCGTCCTTCTGAATAGGACCTGTCCCCGAAGAGGGGAGATGTGGTGGCATCGGTCTTGGGATGTTCTGCGGACCCCCTAGGGAAAAATGCCACTGCCAGGTACCTTTAACCATATATTTTGGTCGTATGACTACAGAATGCTGCAAAAAACCATAAATGCAGGTCAATTGTTGAGTGTTTCAAATGTGATTGGAACACTCAACAAGCTGACCACAGTATGTGTGTGTCTGTCTGTGTGTGTGAGAGAGAGAGGGGGGGGGGAGGGAGGGAGACAGAGACAGAGACAGACAGACAGACAGACAGAGGCACAGAGAGAGAGACAGAGAGAGGGAGGGAGAGAATCAGAGAGACACTGACAGACACAGAGAGAGGGGGGGGAGGGAGAGACAGACAGACAGAAAGAGACACACAGAGAGAGAAACACACAGAGTGAGTGATTAAGTGAATGAGTGAGAGACAGGCACACACACACACACAGAGACAGAGGGGAAGGGAGGGGAGAGAGACAGAGAGAGAGAGGAAGAGAGACAGATAGACATAGAGAGACAGACAAAGAGAATGAGTGAAAGACACACACACACACACATACACAAACAGAATGACAGAGATGGGGGAGGGAAGAGAGAGAGACAGAGAGATACAGAGAGAGAGACAGACAGACACACAGAGAGAATGACAGAGAGAGAGGGAGGGAGAGACAAAGAGCCACAAAGAGAGAGAGAGAGACAAACAGATAGACACACAGAGAGAGAGAGAGAGAGAAAGAAAGAGAGAGAGAAAGAAAAAGAAAGGAAGAAAGAAAGAGAGAGAGAGAGAGAGAGAGAGAGAGAGAACTTATAACCACAATTGAGCCCAAAATTTTGGTTGCTAAGCAAGAGAGTCGTTTAAGTGAGTTTCACCACATTTTCCAAGTTGGCCATGCCCACCCGATCACATGACTGCCAAGCCACTCCCACCCAGTCACATGACCACCAAGCCACTCCCACAAAACAGGTCACACCTACAGAAGAGGTTCTAAAAAAATTTGAAACCCACCATTGGGAAAACTAAGGGGGAAACATGATCATCTCAATTGCAAACCTGAGATTAGGACAATCTGTTCAAGAATACATAATAAAGTAAAGTAAAGGGGAGAGATGGTAGTAACTGAATTTCAAGGATCTCTGAGTTCATGGACTTGAGGACTTGGCAGCACAAGGAAATAACAGGCAATCACCATCCATCAACACACCAATCAACCAATTGGAAAGCACCAACTAAATATAATGCCTAGAATAGCTCAAAGCACATGTTCCAATAAAGAAAAGTTCCCTGAGGATGTGCTCCAGCAGGAGTCCAAAAGCTTGGAAGACTAAACTACTGTTTCTGGTGCCTGACCCAAATTGGATGTTGCAACATTATCCCGGGATGCATATATTTGCCTTCATTCTCTTGGCTCAAATCCATGAAACGTCCTTTATATGGTATGGATGTGTTTCCTAGACCAATGGTATGAAAAAGAAGCAAAAGACACACTTTTCCATTACTTATGTTGTTTTTCTCCTGGATGTAAAAGAGCTAAAAATGAAGCCAATTCAAGAAAACACTTTCTGGAGTCAAAGTATTTCTGTATTTTGTCTATGGTGAAAGCTTGATGTTCTGTTCAGTCTGGGTTTACCAAAGAGCCTCTTTGATCCATTTCCCATTTCTTTAATCCTTCTGAACAGGTAAAGAGAAGAAGTGCCACTTTTATTTATTTTTTCTCTCTCTTGGACTTGAAAGGGAAAATGTCAGATTTTTCTTGTCAATTTTACCTGGTTAAAACAAATAAAACCCTACAAGTCCATTCTTGAGCTGGAAAGCAATGTACTTACCAAAGGAAAAGAAAATCCATTATTCCACTGTTCTATCAATAAACTTGTCGATCAATAAAGGCCAGATTTTCACTGTTCTACTGGTAACCTTGTTCAAAAAATGGTAACGGAAGTCAGTGATCAATGAGTATAGGGGAGAGGACATTCTTTCTATAGGCCACAGTAACTAATTGCAGTGGACATGTTTGCCTTCAACTATTTGAAGTACAGCATATAAAATGGACATTATGGCTTGACTTGCTACATGATGGAAAAATAATATTCTTATATGAAGCCAGAAAATGCAAACAGAGTTAAATTAGTTGCTGGTTGTGGGGCAGTTATGTGCTCCTATCTCCAGAAATATGGTTATCAAATGAGTCATCACATGATGACACCCAATTTTAGATCTGGCAATCATATGAACCTGAGACACTGCAACTGGTGTAAATACATGCCATTGCCAAACATCTGTTTCACAATCATGTGACCACAGAGATACTGTCACAATCATAAGTGTAAGGACTGGTTATAAATCACTTTTTCAGTGCTATGCTAACTTTGAACGATTACTAAAGCAATGGTTATAACTCACTACGTATTGAATCTGACCCAAGGGATACTTCCCTTATGGAAAGGAATGTTTTCCCCTACCTGTGATGGCAGATTTCACAAATAGTAGTGAGATATATTTTTTAATCAAAGCATGCTGGAAGAGATTTAATAATTTATTAATGTTGCAAGATTTTGTTCCCATGATTGTACAAGCTAATTTCCCCCCATTCACTGCCTCACAAAAGAATAACTTATTTTCAAGACAGAAAATAATCTTCATCTCATAAATCAATGAAATCATAACTTAGGCACATATTTGTTCTATCTACTCATATTGGTTCTATCTACTCATTTTCTTTACAAGTACAAAAAAATAAATCCTGGGATGTGAAGCAGGAGAAATGGCAAAAGAGGGTTCAAAGCCAACAGTTAAGTTAGTGGTTTCTCCACTTAGCTGGAAATATAAAAACTCTCTAAATAAAAATGGAACTTGTATGATCTTCAGCCACATGGAAGACAACTTCTGTTCCCCTCAACCATTGTTACCTTGGCAGTAAATTAATACCGCACTATCACTGGGAAGCAAAAGCTTCTACTAGAATATGACTATAAAGCAGATGTCAGCTGCCTAAAATTGATCAAATTTATCTTCTGTTAGTTTGCGATATGGAAGGCCTCTACACAATAATCACTTGAGCTGTCAGATAGAGATAGCATGATTAATTTTCCACATACTAGGACTTTTCTACTGCTGCTGCCCTGCATAAGAAACTGAAAGTTCACTCTTTCAACTTAGCTGGAAAGATACTTTCACATCGCTTTTTCTCCGAAGAATTTTACAACTACAGCCAGCTACCTTTACAACAGAATTGGCTTATAACTCTATAATACATTTTAAGGCACTATTTTGAATAATGATAATTAAAAGGCGTAGATAAAGACAGATGGAAATATGCAGTTAGAGTGTAGTTTTCCATTTTAAGGAGCATGGTAGGAAACAGTCTTTTATGGAACAGTCTCCTGATAGCAATTTAGATTTTTGTGAACGTTCTATTTAACTTGACATTTTTAAGAGAAGTTCTAAGATCTCTTACTTGAAAATGTAAATTCCATATAAATGCAAATGACATATATTTTATAAGCATTTCTTGATGTTGTTGACTTTAGTAGTATCCATATAATATGTCACCCATCCCACTCAAGTTAGTTAGTAAAGAAAGACCCCTGGGCCATTATTTTGACCAAGAGTATATTTTACTGAATCAAAAGTTGTTACAGAAATAGCAAAGCAGAATCTGCCAAATTGGCGCACAAATGATATAAACTTTCTTGACCAATTTAAAACTTGCAGGTTGTTTGGGTAACAGACCAGTGGTGGGATTCAAATTTTTTTACTACTGGTTCTCTTGGTGTGGCTTGGTGGGCATGGTATGGCTTGGTGGGCATGGTTTGGTGGGCGTGACAGGGGAAGGATACTGTAAAATCTCCATTCCCTCCCCACTCCAGGGGAAAGTAACTGCAAAATTTCCTCCCAAATATCTGGGACTCAGGAGGCAGAGAATAGATGAGGGTGGGGCCAGTCAGAGGTGGTATTTACTGGTTCTCTGAACTACTGAAAATTTCTCCTACTGGTTCTCCAGAACTAGTCAGAACCTGCTGAATACCACCTCTGTAACAGACCCTCTGTGTGTACCTGCTTCGTCTCTACATTTTTTTAAGTGATCTTGGGCTGAATTGGCACATGTCACTCTCTGAGCTGGCACTGTTTGGCTCCCAACCTGTCCCCATGTCCTCCAGCATGACATTCCCCTCCCTCCCCCCATTGCAAAAAATGTCAGACTGGTAGGATGCGAAGTGATGCTAGCAGAATGACAGCCAAGACATAACAACTCTTGTATATAGACTACAAGTGACGTGATTCATCAGGTTATATTAAGGCACATCATTTCTTCTAGCATGGGTTCACACAATAATATCTGTATAGAATAAATATCATTATCAACCTTAGATAAGAATGGGGGCATTCTTCAAACTGCATCCTACAATACAGGGATGTCCTTGGCAAAGGGACAGAAAAGTCAAGAGCCATGCAATGCGTGTAATAAGGAGGCAGAGTTTTGGTCATAGAGTTGAGGTAGTTCCCACCTTGACCATCTCTTAGAGCAGACCTGAGTATTTTATGACCCCAGGGCACATCCAGCCTTTTTAGCTATCACCTTCTAGCCTGCCTGAGGTTGATCAGAAACTAGAAATCAAATGCAAATAAGTGAACATCATTCACACAACACAACTGCATTGCTTTTATTCTGAAGGTGACTTTTTTTCAGTTTACCTATATGGCAGTTTTTCAGGTGGCCCCTTGGGAAAATTAAATGGCTCAGCCTCACCTTAGAGAAATCTTTACTGCAACAGTCCTTTATAGGCTTAATTATAATCTTAGGAAAAATAACAATTTAGCAAATATTTGATCAATACCAATACTGGATTTTTTCCTCATTATCTTCCTGATAAAAATGTGATTAAAACATATCAATATATATTTTATATTAAAATTATATGGGGTGGGGCAAAAAGCATTTAGAATCATGGAATGTATTAAGCTAGTCTGTTACTGATATGTTTAAATGTCTAGCTTGATTGATGACATCTGTCTAATTATACTAAAGTTCTAAAAATAAAATATAATGCAATATAAACAGAAAGTCTTTGTATCTACTAAAAACTGTAAGTAAAGTTGATTAACATACTTTTCAATAAAATAAAATCCTCAAAAAAAGACTACTTAATTTTCTGGGCACTTTATCAGAACATTAAATTTTGCATAAACTTTCTCCCTGTTCTACGTGGGCAGTATCTTTTATTCCTGCATAAGAACAGAAGTCAGAATTAAGCAGTTTATTGTCATATGAAGAGGTCTAGTTTAATTCCACAACGTTGTTGTGACAAATCCCTAAAATAAATTTTGTAACATTTTCTGCATAGAATTTCCCTGAGATTTCATGCCAGGCAAGCAGCAATGCAAATAGACAAGGACAATGTCATATGTTTATAACAGCAGCAATGAAAAGAAACAGAAGGTGATATCAGATGGACAGAAATGTATTTAATAAATACGTTAAAATAATGCATAAAAGACAGTTTGATGTAGTGGTTAAAGCCCCAGACTAGAAACCAAGAGAATGAGTTCTCATTGTGCCTTTGACATAAAGCCAGCTGACTGGTCTTTGGTGAGTCCATTCTCTCACAGACCCAGGAAGAAGAAGACAATCATGAACCATTTCTAAAATTCTTGCCAAGAAAATGTCAGGAGTTGTCCAGGCAGTTGCCAGGAGTCAACACTGACTTATAGAAAATTAAAAAAAAATAGGTGGAGAGTGAAGAGAAGAGAAGAGAGAAGAGATCTTATTATGAAATAATTGACAATCCCTATCTTACATTCAAGAATTCCAAATTGCCTTCTAATATTTTGATGGAAGCATTCTCTCTGGTTTCTTTAAGAACTAAAGTTCTAAAGCAGACATTTCAGTAGCAAATAAAAAAATGCTTTATGCAAAATCTGAGTGAAATTTGTGAGATAATATAATATATGGTTTGCTAGTTAAATGTTGCCATTCTGATCTAAAGGATGACACTATGCAGTATCACTTCTGGCACCATCAGTTACTGACATCTAAACTTTCACCACATCCTATTAATGAATCATGCATAAGGAGCTTAAGATTCAAGACACCTGAAACACAGATGCACCATAGACATATTTTAGCAATTACCTGCTGACTTTCACTACCAATTTCAAGAAACCAAGAGAGAGTGCATCCATCAAACTATTAGAAAGCAATTTGGAATTCTTGAATGTAAGATACTGTAGGGAGCCTCCTCAGTTATTTCTGAAAGATTCTCAGTTATGCAATTAAGCAAAAAGGTGTTTGTATATGACTGTCTTTATAATTCCATGATATATTACATACATACATACATACATACATAAATACATACATACATACATACATACATACATACGTCAATTACATTTGAAGTAAATGATACTCTTCCTTTATTAAAATTCAGCAACAATTTTTCTCCCAGATAATGGTCACATTCATTTAAAAAAAATAAACAATTCACCAACTTTCAATGTCATTTTATGCTTATTTTTTACTTTCTCCTATAAAAGTTCAAAATAATATTTGAAATGCTTCCAAAATTAAGATAAGTTACTTGTTTCCAGCAGAAAATAGATTTGAAAGTGTGCTTTTTTAAATAACAGCAGAACAAAAAACTTACCAATCTGAATCCTTCACAGTCAGCTATTGGGGCTGGCAAAGTGTCGTCTTGGGCTAGAAAACATATTTCATTTTTATTTTAAAAAAAATACTGATACAAAGCTAAATGAAAAAATTATATCTAATACATATTGAATGGTATTATGTTGGTTTAGTATTGGAAAATATGCTTATTTCTACAGCACCTTCTTGACCCATGACCCAGGTTGTTGTACAATGAAATGCCACTCACCTTATAGCAATAGCCATCCAAATAGAGCAAAACTTAAAATAAGTGCACCAGAGACAACTGAAGAGTTCAAAACAAGTCAGTCATGTCCACGAGTCTCTCTGATCCACGGCTGGGGCTTTCCGGATCTTGGAAGAGTTGTATTTCATAGACATGACCCAGCAACAGAAAAGGTTAGGTCTATGAAATCTGGATGCAGTTTTCTTGGGTAACCCAGATGGCAATGGAACCCAGGACATGCCAAACCTGTCTAAGTTCTTATTGGATGGGGAGAGATATAATAGAAATATTAGAGATAATATTTAGAGAGATAATTAGAGATAGACACTGTCATAAATTATGAAGCCCTGAACCATGAAGAGGTTAAAAGGTGACAACTACCATCTTTAATTGCACCCAGAAGTCCACTAATAATTAGTACAGCTCACAAAGATGCATGGTCATACAGAAGTGTGTTGTAAATACCCTGGAGCCATATTTCAGTTAGTTGTAGTTTCCAAAGTTGCCTTCAAGGGCAACCCTAAGAGTACTTGGCAGTAATCGAAATTAGAGGTGATCCAGGCATGAATCTTTGTTTATTGTCTGATGCAGATATGACATTTACCTTATCTAGTATGTAGTGGACAAAGATTGGTTTGTACAGGTGTGATTTCATACACCTTTCATTATTCCCCTTTCCATTCATTTTTACTCTCCACAATAAAGTTCTTTTTTCTTGTTATATCAGTGTGAGAGCTGATTCTCATATGAACAAAATCAAAGGATCTGATACCATATCTGGCCATCGGCAAAATAAGAAGCAGATGGAAACTCTCACTCCATTCCAAATGAGAATTGCTTTTATATATGTACATGAAGTTACGGAGAGAAACATATGCAAAAATGTGGACACTAACTGCAGTAGTAGTTTTGATGCACAGCAGTTGGTAACATTCTTTCATAATAACTACTAAGTTTTATCTACAGTAAATTAGGAGTTTATGTTTAGTTGCATAGTCAACCAGATGTTTAGACTGGGTTTACATTTTTATCCACCTATTGAGTTTTTCCCAGGGATCTTGGATAGGCAGATGTTGTTGATAGTGTTAAAGGTATTGTCACAGGATGTAAGTTGTTGCAGGTAAAGCTGCCTTTTGCAATGGACTGATGGTGGTTGGGTTAAGTCTGATGATGTTCAAGGTGATTATGATGCTGATGTATTAAACTTGTAGCTCTGAGTCTGTCTGCTTGTCTATTTCATTCCAGCTTCCTAAGAAACCTAAGAAGGATAATATTGGGGAATGGAGAAAATAGCTTGATAATGAAAATATAAATATTGAATGTAACATATATCTTTATACAGTAGAACCTCTGGTTACGACTATAATTCATTATATAACTTTGGTTGCAACCCAATTTGCTTGTGACATGAACCTAATTTTGGAAATTTACAAAAAAAAATGGCATGGAAGGGGAAATTGGCTGTGAAAAAAATGTGAATTTTTTGGTCAGAAAAAATTTGGTTGTGGTCAGTAGTATTCATGACCAAAGATTCTGCTATATATAAAAATGGGTGTGTGTGTGTGTGTGTGTGTGTGTGTGTGTGTGTGTGTGTGTGTGTGTGTGTGTTCCATAACCTGGAATGCTTTGAGCAATTTCAACCAAACTTGGTACACAGAGGACTTACTCTCTGGAAACAAATACTGTGGGGGTAAGACACCCCTAACACCTCTCATGGGGGAAGTGTTCTGTTACAATACAGCCTGTTGTGCCTTCAAATGGCTTCTACTGTACTGCCGTAAAATGGCTTCTATTGTACGGTGCAGTGGAGTAGTCATGATAACGGCTTCACAGTACTCCACAAGGAGGTTCCCTCTGAAAAATACATTAGAAATTATGTTTGGTCCAGACATTTCCCCCTATAAATAAATACTCGGACAATGCCAGGTTATCAGCTAGTATATTTATAAATGGTGGTGAGGTCTGCTCCTCCTCGTGAGGCCACTGGATACTGCCCACCCACTAGAGTAGTGCTGAGATGAACACGGACCAAACTGACATCAGGCCCAGGCAAGAAACCACTCAAACAGGGTGTTTTGGTTTTTTTGCACAACCCATGGATATACAGCCATCTCTGTCAAAATGCAGACATGACCCAGATGATGGGTTTGATGATACAAGATAATGTTTGTTGATTCAAAAAGGAGACCCTGTTCTTGTGGAAAAAATGCTAGGAAAATGATGATGATGGTTTATGAATCTTATGCTAAGGATAAGTGCATCTGTCTGATTCAGACATTCTAGAGCAGGAATGGCAAACTCCCAGCCCACAGGCTGGATGCGTCACATACTGACCACGCCCATGCCTGGTTTAATGAAGGAGGGGGAAAGTCCCAATACATCACATAACACCAACGTGACGACGTGAGTTTGACATCCCTATTCTAGAAATATATATGTTAGTTTTTTGCAAGAGTCTTGCTGATGTTCAAACACTAACCTTATGATAAGGCAGTCCACTTTACCAGATCATACTATTTTCCATACTTACACATTACAATAATGAACACATAGAAAGCATAAGGTCAATATACTTCATGGTTAAGTTTTCATATTGTCATCCTAAAAGCAGCCTCAGTGTTTGTTGGAAATGAAATTAATCTTTATTAAGGACATATGAGACCCGCTTTGGTGTAGTAGTTAAGATGCTGGATTAGAAACCAAGAGACTATGAGTTCTAGTTCCACTTTAGGCATGAAAAACCAGGGGGATAACTTTGGGCCAGTTACTGTCAGCCCAACCACTTTGCAGGATTGCTGTTGTGGGAAAAATAGGAGAATTAGGTATGTTTGCCATCTTAAGAATAGAATCAAATAGAATAGAATTCTTTACTGGCCAAGTGTGATTGGACACGCGAGGAATTTGTCTTTGCTGCAGATGCTCTCAGTGTACATGAAAGAAATGATAAGTTACTTAAGTTACTTATAAAGTAATAAAGCTAGGATGAAAAAATAATAAATAAAATTTATACTTCTCTCTTAATGTGTCTTTTGCCTCTCATCACGCTAATGTTGGCAAGTTACTCTTAAAGATATTTCTTTTTTACCACTTCTAATGATTCCTCTTCTATAGCTGTGCCTGGCTGAAAATGAAGGTATAATAAAATTATTCCAGGCTAATGTAATTTGTAACAGACTTGTTTTCATGAAGTTGGCTTTCTCATATGGTAATCAAGGATTGCATAACAAATCTTACAAAGATCTTACAGCTCTTAGCAGCGCCTCCATTGTAATTAGTACTTGAAAATATTTCTGATCATAGGCACCTTGAAGCATGAATCCCCAAGATCAAGTTTGGTTTGTTCTTCATCTTTCTCCTTTAGGAAAAGTGACAGGAGCTGAAATGTTAGGCAGTAAACACTTGAAGAGCCTTCCTTTGCTGGCTTTCTTCCTTTCTGGCACAAGTTTGCTTTTAAACAGCAAAAACCATCTTGTTTGTTATTTGCCAAGGTGGCGCAGTGGTTAAATGCAGCACTGCAGGCTACTGCTAGATCAGCAGGTCAGCGGTTCAAATCTCACCGGCTCAGGGTTGACTCAGCCTTCCATCCTTCCGAGGTGGGTAAAATGAGGACCCAGATTGTTGGGGGCAATATGCTGACTCTCTGTAAACCGCTTAGAGAGGCCTGAAAGGCCTATGAAGCGGTATATAAGTCTACTGCTATTGCTATTGCTATTATTTGCTCTGCCCAGAGTAGGTCTGGGTCAAATCTTGGGGAATTGGCAGTTGAAAGAGAATATTCTTTTTCTATGAGAAGTTTCCATCAGGAAAAAAAGTGGAGTGAGAAAGTCACTGGAAAAGGAAACGGGAGGAGGGGCTTCTCAAAGCCTTGAGTATTAAATGTGGAAGCAGTCTATCTTATTACAAGTCTGAATCATGCACCTGAAATTCATTTGCGCTGTCATTATCATCATTAAGTCAAGTTCATCTCAGAACCTGAGTTTTTAATTAGCAGTAAAGGACTTCAGTCAAACTAGGTGACAACAGCTAGTAGGTACTTTACTGCTGTTCTAGCTATTTTAAAAAGAGGATTTTTTTTCCGCTTCATTATTATTTTAATTCTTGCTGTAAGCTACTTTCAGAACTATGTACAATGGAAAGGACATGACATAATTAAACAAGCATAAATAATGTAGGAAGAAAAAAGTTAATGGTATAAATAAAAATAGGTCATTGGTTTTTTTTCACATAACTCAGTTTTGCTTATTTCTTATCATTTCTTCACATTTTATTAGCAAGATATATATAGAGGGAGCAGGTCCTCCAGGCTAGCTGATACAGATATTCTGGACTGCAATTCAATCTGATAGGAATGCAAAACAAAAATTTAAGTTGGACAAATCTAATCACTTTATCAGACTTTTTTTTAAAAAAAATCTCCTTCTATAGCACAGTATATAATAAATGATACTTCAGGGGTGGGTTCCTGCCAGTTCTAACCTCTTCTATAGAAGAGGTTCCACAAATCTACAGTGCTGTTTAGAACCAGTTCCAGCTTTCTCCCCCTGCCCGTCTGCACATCATCAAGATGAAGAGCGAGAAGAGGAATTCTGGGAGTTGAAGTCCACAAGTCTTAAAGCTGTCAAGTCTGAACACCTCTTGGGGTTTTTTTTCTAAAGGGTTAGGGGTGCAAGGGTCTTGTAACTTAACAGTTTTAAGATTTGCATGCTTCCAATGCCAGTGTTTCTGAGCCAACATTTTGGTTGCTAAGCAAGAGCGTTGTTAAGTGAGTTTCATCACATTTTACAAGTTGGCCACGCCCACCCAGTCACATGGCTGACAAGCCACTCCCACAAAGCAGGCCACACCTACATAAGAGGTTCTAAAAAAAATTAAACCCACCACTGATAGACTTCGTCCATCACCAAAACTCAGTGGGATTCATTATGTCTTAGGCAAAAGAGACTTCTATTCATTTTCATCTTTTCTTCTTCACAAGTTTCTATGTTCTAAAATCATTATCTGTCTTGTCATATTTTTGAACAGAAATTACTGCACATTTTTTGTCCTTAATGCTGGTTTTGTCCTATGATTAACCCTGCTATTTCAAGTGATTTTTGCCTATTCATTACATACCCAACCATTTGTCTCCAGTACAATCCAACATAATGTTAAACACATCTTAAGCCTACTGCTTTTGCTCTGAAATGTAAGTGTGAATAACTAAATTGCTACTAGTTAAGTTGTGATTATGTAAATTTCTTCATCCCCTTCTGATGAAATGAATTGTGATCCATGCAAAGGTGTTAAGATATCACAATATCTTATTATTATGAAGCTTTTGGTTAACCTAAGAATAATTTTATTAAATCATTAGAACTGAGAAAAGAACAATGGAAACCCAGTGCTAACGATTTAATATAATTATTCTTAGGTTAACCAAAAGATTCATAATATTATATGAAGCAGTCACTGCAGATTGAAGTCCCTGAAATTACCTGTTTTTGGTCTCTAATCTCTGCTTCATTAATAACTTTGATTATAAGAATAAAATCTAATGCAGATGAAATCTAAAGAAAAAAGAGAATAGAGGGAGTAAAAAGTGCAAGAAAAAAGAAACAGAAAAGTAATAATACAGGAGTAATAAAAATATATACAAAGTGTCTTCCAACCTTCATCACAATTTTTTTTTAAATAGTGATTCTTCACTCCTTCTAAGATTACTAACATTTATGTTTTCATCAACATCCCATCTCTTATCTATAAATAAATTGATAAAACATCAAGTTTTCACTGGAGTGAGCAGAAAGTACATAAAGAGTTGCCAGAAGTAATAACATATAATAGCATGTAAAACAAATAATAACCTTTTTTAACTTTGATTATAAAAACCATTTTGTTAGACATGCCATATTGAGAATATCGATAAATACAACCCCAGGTTGTGTCAAAACAAACCTTTGTTATTCTCAACAAAAGCATTTTAGAGGGAAAAAAATGATAGGCAAACAAAAATGACTGAGTCAAATCAATTAAAATTGATGGCAGAAGGACATAAGTGGCAAGGATTCACTTATTTACAACTATTTAAAAAAAAATAAAGTAGACAATATATGGTTTCAAACACACCGTGTCAGGTGCTGCTTCACTTAATAACCAAGAAAGAAACCACTCAATTCCATTTTGCAGAATTAAGGGTACTTTTACTGATTATAAGTAAATAGAAGCTAGGCAAAGCTGGATCTGAGTAAAAGCCCGTGAAAGCATTAGATATCAATACATGACCCATTCCCCTCTCCTTGGTAACCCCAGTCCATAGGCCAATCATATATCTCCTCAGCTGCCAGGTAGGAGACATCTTCAAAAATCAACATCAGGTTGGTATGCCGGACAGTTGTCCTTGGCAGGAAACTCCCCTCCTTCCACATGCGCAAACGAATGGTGAGAACAACTCCCAATTAACAGTCCTCCTGTACAGAATATTTCCGTCACCCAAATACCATGCCCCCCCTCCCCGTTTCAATGGCAGCCGAAAAGCAAGCAGCAAAACAGAGGCTGACATCCGGCCCGCCTCAAGAAAAAAGGACGATCATCCCTGTAGAAACAAAAGAGCACAGACAAACAGACAAACAACATAACATAGAAGAAAAAGAAGGAAGGGGAAATAAAAGAGAAATCAATCGAGGTCAAGGCTTGTCTGGGTAGGCAGAGTAGAATTTATGGAGTAGTCGAGGAGCCCGCACATGGGACTGTGCTGGCCGTACCAGCCGCCATCAGCAGCCAGGAAATCGCGGAAGATCTTAATTCAGGCCGAGGTGAGAGCCCAGCGGCCGCTGTCGTGGTGGCCCTCCCTCCTGGTCGTTCTCATCGTCGTCGTGTCTGGCCAGGAAGCTGAACCGGCTTTGCGAGGGACCGAGAGAGAGAGAGAGCGCCAGGACCACGGTTGACGGCAGGCCACCACCACTGCTGGGTTCTAGAGTGAGCCCGCCCGCCACTTCGTCCCTGATGCTGCCGTACAGAGGGCCGCCTACCTGGGCTTCCTGCGCCACTTCCAGGGCCCCACGGAGAAGGTTGAGGAGCTCAGCCTGCCTCGACTGCTGCTGGCTGCCCCAACCACCTCGGACTCGCACTGGGCGCATTCCCCATGGGGCTCAGGCGAAGGTCCATTCTCGAGTCAGGCTGTGGGAGGCGCCGGAGGAGAGCCCCTTACCAGAGACCCAGAAAACACCGACCTGGGCTCTCCCCCAAATGGTCAATAACGGCCCCTGCCTGGAGGTTACCCTGCTGAAGTTAAGGGACTTTTTGGGGTACAAGACCGTCAGACCCACTGAAGTCCCCCTTGAGACACCTCGCCCTTCCTTCCCTGTTTGGAGCCTCGGAAGCCTCAGTGCTGCCTCTCAAGCTAGTTCTCCCAAGTGCCAGGCTTGGCTGATAACAATGGGGGGACTTGCCAGGCACCCAGGTTGCAGATCTGCCTTCCATCTCAGTTCAGCTCCCCCCTCCCCTTTCCCTTCCGGGACATTTAATTTTTTACTGTTCTTTAATTATTTTAATTGCCTATCTATTTAGGAACAGCATTTTAGCCGGTTTGCTAGGTGTATGAGAGTATGAATGTGAGAGAAAATGTGCCCACTTCTAATTTATTCTATTGTATTTTATTGTATTTTAGAAATTAGTGTGGGGTGTGTCTGAAAAGAGTGTTTGACCGGTGAGTATGGTAGGACCGGGGATGCAACCTGGAGTCCCCTCCACTGAGTGCAGAAGCAGAAGTGGATGAGGGTCCAGACTCACCTCCCGTCCTGGTATGAATGGAATACATGACCTGCCGGGAAGAATGGGGGCCATGGGAGAGGGGGAGGGGTCTACAAGGATAGGGGGATGTTGGAGCATTTCGGTCACGACTGGGAGGGGCAGATATGGCAGGAGCTGTAGGGCTAGCCATTACCGGGGAAGAAGGACTCGCTACATTACAGTGATTGCTTGTTCCAACCCCTCAGGCTCAACTCAAGGATCTGGTAGCAGAGGAGTACAGAGCCCTGGTCTCAGGTTGTTGTTGATAAATGCCAGGTCGGTTGTGAACAACCCCCCCCCCCTCGTCCAGGATCTAATATTAGACGAGGAGGCAGACCCGGCATATATAACCGAAATCGGGCTGGGCCAAGAGGGAGGGGTCCCCCTCTCAGAAATGTGTCCAGATGGGTTTCAGGTGCTCCACCAACCACGACACCAGAAAAAGGGGTGGGGGAGTAGCAGTTATCATCCGAAGGTTGTTACTTCCTTGCAGGATCCCTGCCTCAGAGATTGTGGGGTGTGAGTCTCTCCTCTTGAAGTTGGACCTAAGGGTTCAATTGGGCTCGTTGTTGACATACCTGCCTCCCAGCTGCATCACGACAGCCCTGCCTGTGCTGCTAGAGGCAGTAGCCGGGTTGGTGGTGGAGTTCCCCAGACTAATAGTACTGGGGGACTTTAATCTGCCGTCTCTCGGTGAACACTCAGATGGGGCACAGGAGTTCATGGACTTGACCCAGGTAGTTCAGGGTCCGACTCATAGGGCGGGACACATGCTTGACCTTGTATTTCTCTCGGGGCAGTGGAGACGTGATCTTGATTTAAGGGGAATAGAGACCTTGCCCTTGTCATGGTCAGATCACTCCTTTCTGAGGCTTGACTTCAGGATACTACTCCCCCATTGCAGGGAGGTGGAGCCGATTAAGTGGTTCCGCCCCAGGCGTCTGATGGACCCGGAGGGATTTCAGTGGGAGCTTGGAGAGATACCTGACTCCTTTGTCCGCAATCTGGCCGAGTCTTTGATCGCTGCCTGGAACATTGCGGCGGCTGGAGCATGGGATCAGATTGCGCCTTTGAGGCCTCTCCGCGGCAGTGGATCCAGGAGGGCACCTTGGTTTACCGAGGAACTCTGGGAGATGAAGTGCCAAAAGAGATGCCTTGAGTGACGTTGGAGGGCTAGTAACTCTGAGTCTGATCAATCATTATTAAGAGCCTTTATTAGGACTTATCTAGTGACGATACGGGTGGCAAAATGTACGCATTTTTCCGCTCTTATTGCGTCCACGAAATCTTGCCCATCCACCCTGTTTAGGGTGACCCACTCCCTCCTGAAAGGTGAGGATGCGGGGGAACCCTTGCAGGGAAGAGCTGAGTAGTTTGTTCAGTTTCTGTCGGATAAAATCACTCAGATTCGGACAGACCTGGACTCCGCTTGGGCAGTAGCAGCCAAGATGCCGAGGGCTAGTCTTAATCAGATTTTTTGGGATGAGTTTGAATTTGTCGCCCCTGAGGAAGTGGACAAGGCCATGGGAGCGATGAGTGCCTCCACCTGTTTACTGGACCCATGCCCCTCCTGGCTGGTTTCGACCAGCAGAGAGGTGACACGAGGCTGGCTCCACACGATTACCAATGCATCTTTGCAGGAGGGGTTTTTCCGCAACCATTAAAGGAAGCAGTGGTAAGACCCCTCCTCAAGAAGCCTTCCCTGGACCCAGCTATTTTGAAAAACTATCGTCCCGTCTCCAACCTTCCTTTTTTAGGGAAGGTTGTTGAGAAGGTGGTGGCGCTTCAACTCCGATGGACCTTGAATGAAATGGATTATCTAGACTCCTTTCAGTCTAGTTTCAGGCCTGGGTACAGCATGGAAACCGCTTTGGTCACCCTGACCGATGATCTCTGGCGGGCCAGGGATAGAGGATATTCCTCTATCCTGATGCTTCTTGACCTCTCAGCGGCTTTCGATACCATCGACCATGGTATCCTTCTGCAACGCCTAGGGGAGGTGGCAGTGAGAGGCACTGTTTTACGGTGGTTCTCCTCTTACCTCTCTGACATGTCGCAGTCGGTGTTGGTCGGGGGGCAAAGGTCGACCCCTAGGCCCCTCAAATGTGGTGTGCCGCAGGGTTCGGTCTTGTCCCCCCTCCTATTCAACATCTACATGAAGCCGCTGGGTGAGATCATGCGACAGCATGGGGTAAAGTACCATCAATATGCCGATGATACTTAATTGTATCTTTCGGCCCCGTACCAGTTTAGTGTAGCAAAGGATGTGATGTGCCAATGCCTGGAGGCTGTTAGGATCTGGATGGGGGCGAACAAACTTGTGCTCAATCCCGATAAGACTGAGTGGCTTTGGATGTTGCCCCTGAAGGACTGCTTGGACAGTCCATCCTTAATCCTGGGGGTGTGTGAAAATTTACACCCCTCAGAAAGGGCTCGCAATTTGGGAGTCCTCCTGGATTCGCAGCTGAAACTGGAACATCATCTGCCAGCTGTGACCAGGGGGGCCTTTGCCCAAGTTCATCTGGTGCACCAATTGCGGCCCTATTTGGACCAGGAGGCACTTCTAACGGTCACTCATGCCCTTGTCACCTCGAGGCTAGATTATTGTAACACGCTCTACATGGGGCTACCCTTGAAAAGCGTTCAAAGACTGCAGTTAGTTCAGAATGCAGCCGCGCGGGTGATATTGGGTGTGCCAAGGTACATCCACGTTACACCTGTCCTCCGTGAGCTGCACTTGCTACCAATTGGTCTCCAGACTCAATTCAAGGTGTTGGTTATTACCTTTAAAGCCCTACATGGCTTAGGGCCAGGATACCTTCAAGACTGCCTGCTGCCACATACCTCCCAGCGGCCAGTAAGATCCCACATATTGGGCCTCCTTCAGATGCCATCAGCCAAACAGTGTCAACTGGCGGGCCCTCGGAGGAGAGACTTCTCCATGGCTGCTCCGGCTCTCTGGAACCAGCTCCCCCCCGGAAATCCGGACCATACCCACTCTCATGGCCTTCAGGAAAGCTGTAAAAACTTGGCTGTTCTGGCAGGCCTGGGGCTGTTGACCTCACTGTTGAGGTCCAGCCCCAACTAGAATGAATGTATGAGGGTGTTTGTTGTTTTTAAATTGTTTTCTTTTATCGTTATGTGTTTTATATATATATATATTTTGTAAGCCGCCCGGAGTACTTTGGTTTTAGGCGGCATATAAATATATTTAATAAATAAATAAATAAATAAATAAATAAATAAACAAACAAACAAACAAACAAACCCATTCAGCATGAGAGGGAGGGAAATGTTTCCATGACACCAGATATTGGTTTCTAAGTTTCCTAGAGTCCAAAATTTCTTTAATCTCAAAATGCTGTTCACCCTCAATCAGGAGCAAGGCAGGGGGAGCCGCCACAGGTCCCCACAACAGAGAAGTACGTTCAGGCTTTAGGAGATTGACATGAAATACCAGGTGAACACGGTTGAGATATTTAGGCAGTTCCAGATATACAGAGACAGGATTGATGACCTTGACAATTGGGAATGGGCCAACATACTTGGGACCCAATTTCGTAGACTTTTGAGAGGTCTGGAGGAATTTGGTAGATAAATATACACGATCACCAACTTTATACTCCTTTGGCTTCATTCTTTCTTTATCCGCTTGCCACTTATGTGCTCGATGTGCCACATCCAGCGCCCGGTAAGCCAATGGCCACATCTCTCGGAGTTGGTCACTCCACTCGGAAAGGGACAGCAGCTGTGGTTTTTCTCAAGGTATCTTGGGGATAGGCACAAAATCATGTCCATACACTATTTTGAAGGGTGTAAATCCTGTGCAGCTGTGAACCGAGTTGTTATATGCCACCTCAGCATGAGGCAATAATTCCACCCAATTATCCTGCTGGTAACTGATGAAACATCCGAGATACCGTTCCACCACAGAATTAGTCCTCTCCCAGGCCCCATTAGTTTGAGGGTGGTGGATGGAGCTTAAGCCCTGGGCAGAGCATATTAACTTCAAAAACTCTTTCCAAAACCAGGAGGTAAACTGGATCCCCCTGTCTGAGATGATGCGGTTGGGTACTCCATGTAGACGATATACATGGGTAATGAACAACTTAGCTAAAGACTTAGCGGATGGGATATTGGAACAAGGAACAAACTGAACCTGCTTGGAGAACAAGTCGGTAACAACCCAAATCACCGTATGTCCTTGACTTTCCGGCAATTCAACAATGAAATCCATAGAGATCTCTTTCCACAGTGCCTCAGGACGGGTCACAACCTGGAGCAATCCTTGGGGTTTACCCAGTGGCCACTTTGCTGCAGCATAAGTGGGGCAGCTAGCCACATAAGATTCAATGTCTTTTTTCAGTGAGAGTCACCAAAATTGCCTTTTAACGAGATGCAGGGTTTTTACAAACCCAAAATGTCCAACCATGCGAGAGTCGTGAGCACGTTGAAGAACTAGGCCCCTAATAGTCGTGGGAACATACAATTTAGCTCCAATCCAAGCCAGGCCATCCTTCATGGTGCATTCATCTGTATGTTGGTGAAACCACTCATCAACTTCAAGGGTTTCCTTGAGTTTTTTAACGAGATTTTGTGTGACTTCCAAATTGGAAGTGGTTTGGCTTCTGGTGACAACCGGAGCAGCGAGGCTTTTCGTTGGCATGACTAGCTGGACAACACTAAGCTTTGAACTGTTATATTAAGGAAGTCTGGACAAAGTGTCAGCCATAAAATTCTTCCCTCCCGGGATATACTTCAAAGTGAAATTGAATCTATTGAAGTGTTGGGCCCATCTCATTTGTTTGGGGGATAGTTTTTGGGGGGGTCTTCAATGCCTCTAAATTTTTGTGATCAGTTCATACCTCAAAAAGGTGTTTAGCCCCCTCCAAAAAATGACGCCAGGTCATCAAGGCCCACCTGACCTCAAAAGCCCCCTTTTCCCAAATAGCTCATCGTTTCTCAGCCTCTGTGAGCTTTCGGGAGGTATAAGCGCAGGGTTGCAATTTCCCATTTGCATTCACCTGAAGTCGCACTGCAACATCACTAGCATCTGCCTGGACTACAAAAGGTGAATCCATGTCCAGGTGTTTCAAAACTGGTTCAGCTGCAAAAAGCCATTTTAGCTTTTCAAATGCTGCTTGACATTCCATAATCCAGTTTAATGGTTTACTTGGTCTAGGTTTCGCCTCCCCCTTCGATTTTAGGAGGTTCATAATTGGCAGGGCAATCTTGGCAAAGGAAGGAATAAATTGACGATAGAAATGAGCAAAACCTAAGAAGCTTTGCAATTGTTTGTGTGTGCAGGAGGCCGCCCATTCGGTGACTGCTTGGACCTTTGCTGGGTCCATTTCTATCCCTTCGTGGGAGATGCAATATCCCAGGTAATCCACCTTCTCCTGATGAAATTTGCATTTAGACAATTTAGCATACAGTTCCGCTGCACAAAGCTTTTTTAGTACTGTGCAAACCAGTTTCACGTGTTCCTCACGTGTTTCTGTGTAAATAAGGATATCATCAAGATAGACCATCACGTCTTTGTAAAGGTGGTCATGTAAAACTTCATTAATTAATTGCATGAAAACAGCTGGCACCTCCTGTAGTCCAAATGGCATAACACGAAATTGAAAACAACCAAGTGGGCAGTTAAACGCAGTTTTCCACTCATCCACTTCTTTGATTCTGACTCGATAGTAAGCCTCCCGTAGATCTAATTTGGTGAAAATCCTCCCTTTACCCAGCTGAGCCAGCATGTCCTTCATTAATGGCACAGTGTAGAGATTTTGGACACACACACCATTCAGGTTTTTAAAATTCACACACAAATGAAAGGAACCATCTTTCTTTTCTCTGAACAAGACTGGAGCAGCAACTCGGGGTCTAGCAGGTTCAATGAATCCCCTCTCCAAATTTTTGTCAATGAATTTTCTCAATTTGTCCATTTCTCTAGGAGTCATTGAATAAATCTGAGGCTTAGGAAGTTTTACTCCAGGGAGAATGTTAATGCTGCAATCGGTGGGTCTGTGGGAGGCAATGTTCCCTCTAATTTTTTTTCAGTGCGAGCGGAAAAGTATAGTGTTTGAGTGGCATATTTTCATGCCTGAGCACCTGAATTTTTTTCACAGATGTCACCCAAGACAACAACGAAATCAGTGTTATTTGAAACTCAAAGTTATGTTTATTCAAGGAACCCGCTTAATTAAAATGTGTTATATAATATCAGTATCATAATATTGCAAGTCTGCAATATTAAAATACTTTTATAGGGGATCCCGTGGATCCCCCGAAGATGTCAAATCAGAACCAGTATGCCACTTTCTTGGTATATTGCTTTTATTTTCATTGAGTTTTTAAAAATGAGCATTATTTCATCCTTTTTTCTTTATTTTTGATTGGTATCTGCAATTTGTGTTAATTCTATAATATAAATGAAAAACCCAGCTCTCTTAAAAATCTTTTAAATTCTTTGTGGTGCTCTCTTTTTGAATTGGCCAACTAATATTTCTGTTCCCCCAACTAATGCCAGGCAGAGTTGACTGAAAAAATAATTTTTCATAAAGGGACATTTTCCTAGTATTTATGAATAATAGTTCATATTTATATCTGCTAGCTTCAGCAGAGGATGACCAATTATTCTAAAGCTATTATTGTTGCTTGTACCTCTTAATTTCAATATTTGTCTTGACACTCTTACAACTATTTGCAGTTGGCAAATAAATGTGGTAAGTGGTTATGCTTTTTAAAGACATTTAAGTAATTGATAGTAATTAGTATTTTGCATGTTGTCCACAAAAACTGCATATTCCATACTGGGGGAGACATTCCCCCAAACACAGCAGGAACAAAAAAGATAACATTCCCTCCCCGTCTCCTAAAAATCTTTCAAATGGAAAGTTCACAATAATTACATGCACTAGCCTCTTAAAGGAGCCGTTGCAAATACCCATTTTTTACCGTTTTACTGAAATGTGAAAACTCAAGATAAATGTTTTTAATTCATTGCTAAGGAGGGAGGGGGCAGGGGTGTTTATTGTTTATTAGTTTATTGAGGGCTCCAGACTGTCACCCTCCGTCTTGCAAAAAGCATGATCTCACACCCACTAAAATCCCCCCCCTCCCGCCTCACTGCATACCGGCATTATCCCTTTCTGCAGCCACTTTTCCTCCTCCCTCCCCAAGATTCACCCACCAACACCAAGAGGAACAGGGAAAGAGGTGCCTTCTCTGCCCGGTGCCCCATACCACTGTGTGCCGAAAGCCATCCAGAACCTCCCCAAAGCGGCCGGTTAATGAGCTTCCCTGCTTCAATCAAGTGAAGCCTCTGCCAGGAGGAGGTGGGCGCAATCCAATCCAAATGGCAGCCAACAGTCATCGCTTGTTCCCTGCTGGCTCTAGATTTTTCCTGGGAACCGGCAAGCACAAGCAAGAGAGGGCGGGAGACGCCCGCTTTTTCTCCCCTGCCGCCTAGGTCTGGCTGCGCAACCAACCACAGAGCAAAACTTTCCCTGCCTCCGCCCCGAGAGTGGAGAGGTATAACTTCTGTGACAGAAATCACCCTGGGTGCTCCACAGCTTGGAGCAGAATCGGCAGGGACTCCAGCCGTTATGCAAAGAAAGCCCAGGAGTGCAAAAGTTAGCACCGGGAGTGGAGAGTGGCCTCTCATCTAACGGGAAGCATGACATTGAAAATCACTGCGCGACAGTTGGAAACTGCTGCACGGTGTTTTCATGTTATGTGCACGGCCGCGCAGGTGTGCACCTTAGAGGGAACAGTGGTGGGAGGGTAACTTATCTGAAGATTTTTCACTGAAAACGTCTTTCAGGTCCCAGTATTCTTTTGGGATTTTTTCCTCCCCTTCAATTTTTTCTTGCCCTCTGGCTGCTAGATTGGGGTCTGATTTATTCGGTTCTGGAACCCCTTCTTCCCTTTCAGGGGGTGTAGCAGATCGGATGCGTAACCAACCCTTTCTCCAATTTATGTGTGGGTTCCATTTACGCAGCCAGGGCAATCCCAATATAAGGGGCCGGTCCATTCCTGGGGCTACAATAAAACTTATTGTCTCTTGGTGGGTTCCCATCCACATCTCGATAGGCTCAGTAACAAAATGAGCAGGGCTTCCAATAGAGCCATCCAATTGGCAAAAAGCGATTGGGATTTTCAAAGTTTTTAGCTTCAATCCCAATTTTTCTACTATTTCCGGGCTCATAATGCATCATGTGCATTCGGAATCTAAAAGAGCTAGAATTTTCTCTCGTGTGCCAGAAGAGGGCACCCTAAGTTCAACTGGAACAGTTGATGAACTTATCCAGCATTCATCGTCAGAGTCACTTCCTTCCAAAGAGCTGGGGTTATCCTCCCCCACTTCACCAGGGCTGAAATGCTGAGGAGGTTCCTCCCCTTTCAGGTCAGGTTCTTTCCTTTTGCTGGGAGGTTTTTCCAGCCTCTTCTCCCTCCGAGGGGGGGCCTTTTGGGTCATCTTGACTCGGCAATTAACTGCACGATGCCCCTCCTTCCCACAGCAGAAACACACAAAGGATTTTGGTTTGCTTGCAGATCCACTTTTCCCTCTTTCGGGGCACTTGGGGGGGGGGTTGGCAGGGGGGGGATTTTTCGCCCTCACTCTCCCCTTGGTAATTCAGCCTGGCCAGGTCGATTTCCACATCAGCATCTGCTTCATATCAGGGCTGCAGTCTACGGGGAGGTCTTCAGTTCACACAATGCTGGTAAATTTCTTTGTTTAACCCATCAGTGAAATGGTCTAACAATGCTTCTTCAGACTAACCCCTCATAAAAGCTGATAACTCCTGGAATTCTTGTACATAATCAGCTACTGGCCGTTTCCCCTGGGTAAGAGTTTTAAACTTAATTCTCGCTCTTCGCTCTGTGAGGGGATCATCAAAGCGTTTTCTCAAAGCGCCATAAACCCATTAAAGTCTCTCAATAGTGGGGAATCAGCGTTGTGCAAACCCACCATCCAATCTGCCGCTTTTTTTTCCCAAAGCCATCATAATAACTCTTACCTTTGCTTCATCAGAAATTAGTTCATCGCCATACATTTGCATGTAGTTCCATGCTTGAACAAGGAAGATACTCTAGATCTTGCGGTTCTCCTCCATATTTTACGCTTAAAGGAGGAACCTTAGCCATCCGGTGTCTGCGGGGGGGCACTCTTGGAATGTTTCTAGCCGCTGTGATCGGGGTCGGCGCTGGGTCATCTTATTCATCTCCCCCTTCAGCCCCTCCAGTTTCTCTAGGATCAGCCAAGGTTTCAGTACACCTTTCCTCTATCTCCTGGAAATCAGCTTCTCTCTCCATGTCACTCTCATGGGCTTGGCGCCACTCCCATGCCCCTTCGAAAAGTTTCATCGCTTGGGACATCATAAGGTTCTCCTCCTCAGGATCCTGCCAGTCAGCCCTTGGTTTTCTGGGTCTCCTCATAGTAATCCCAGTCAACGGTTCTTCAGGGTCCTCTTTTCGTCCCACTCCCCAAGTCCATCTGGGTCGAACGGATCATTCTTCCAAATGCAGGCCATCTATTCGCTCCGTTTCCAAAGGGTATGCAGCTGCTCCCATATCTTGTTCTTGATCACTGCTTTGGTGGGACATCCTTCAGGTTTTGTGTGCAACCCCTCGGAAGGTGTCAGCTCCGGGATGGGTGCGAGATGAGATCCAGCTTAATGTCAGGTGCTGCTTCACTTAATAACCAAGAAAGAAACCACTCAATTCCATTTTGCAGAATTAAGAGTACTTTTACTGATTATAACTAAATAGAAGCTAGGCAAAGCTGGATCTGAGTAAAAGCGCGTGAAAGCATTATATATCAATACATGACCCATTCCCCTCCCCTTGGTAACCCCAGTCCATAGTCCAATTGTATATCTCCTCAGCTGTCAGGTGGAAGACATCTTCAAAAATCATCATCAGGTTGGTATGCCAGACAGTTGGCCTTGGTGGGAAACTACCCTCCTTCCCCATGCGCAAACGAATGGTGAGAACAACTCCCAATTAACAGTCCTCCTGTACAGAATACTTCCCTCACCCAAATACCATGCCCTCCCTCCCCGTTTCAATGGCAGCCCAAAAGCAAGCAGCAAAACAGAGGCTGACACAACGTAAGATTCAGTTTTAAACAGAATTGTATACAGATAATGAACATGTAACTGTTAAAAGATATAAACTGTTATTGAAATTTGAAAGATAAAAAGAACAAATGAAAGAATATATGTTAAAGTGGGCTAAAAATTTTGGCTGCCAGCAGTTTTAAAGTGGGCTAAAATTTTTGGCTGCCAGCAGTTTGGCAGATCGAATCTCACCAGGCTCAAGGTTGACTCAGACTTCCATCCTTCCGAGGTCAGTAAAATGAGGACCCAGATTGTTGGGGGCAATATGCTGACTCTGTAAACCACTTAGAGAGGGCTGTAAAGCACTATCAAGCGGTGTACAAGTCTAAGTGCTATTGCTATTGCTATTTTTTTTTATTAAAATGATGTACTGTTGGCATATGTCCAGTGGTGGGTTGCCAATTTTTTTACTACTGGTTCGGGTGTGCTCTTGTGCACTTGTGTGTGCACGCACAATGCTTCTGCACATGCACAGAAGCATCTGGGTGGGTGGGTGGAGCCTCCCACCATTGCTACTACTGGTTTGCCTGATCTGGGCTGAACTGGGAGCAACCCACCTCTGTATATGTCACCAGAGAAATTGTCTAGAATGTACCTCAAATTATTTTGAAGGCACTTCAAAATTATTTTGGAAATGTGAACAACTGAGATTTTCTAGTGTTTGGTGGACATGTAAAAAAGCTGAATTCCAGTATATACCCTGATTTAGAGAATTTGAAAGATTAACATATATTTGAGACCACAGATTTTTCTTTTGGGATTGAAGGAAAAGCACTTTAAAAAAATTCGTGGAAATTTCTTTGTGTACATTATAACATTATAATCAAAATTGTAAAAAACTGAAAGATTCATCATTACCCACAATAGACAAATGATTGGTGAACATGACGGAATTTGCTAAGACAGCTAAATTAATGTCTTTGATCAGAGACAAAATAATATCTGTGTTCATTGCAGATTGGAAACCACTTATGGACAGTTTGTGTAAAACAGAAAAAACTCATGATTTATGGTTTTGATCATTAGACAGGATAGATTATAGAATGAAGAGATTTATGCTGTAACCATAGACTAAGAAGTAAATTTTTAATTGTACTTATAACCAATATAAAGAAAATCAGAAGCTATTTCTCTGTTTTGTTTCTTTTTTTTCTTTTTTTCTCCTTTCTTGAATTTTTAGCTTTCTTTTTGATTTCTTTCTTTTTCTTACTTTATATTAGTTGTATTACTTTTGGTCTTCCTTTTTAAAAAAAATAAAATTGTATTTAAAAAAATCTTGTTTTAACTATCAAATAAATCTACATTATGTTTCTTTTTTCCTAATTGTTTTAATCTGTAATTCATTTAAATATTATTATAAGATTTGAATTCACTACATTTCTTCTTTGTCCATCCCCATTTTCAAGGCTTTAATGTCTCTTTTGTAAATCAAATAACCTCTGGCCAACAGATCTGGCAGGGAAACAAATTAAGCAGAATCACTGGACAGCGGATCTGGTTGACCGAAGAACTTTGCATTTGAGAAAGTTGAATTACCTTTAGTTTCACAAGCCTGCTCTTGTATGAAATTTTATTTATTTATTTATTTATTATTTTATTATTATTTTATTTATTTTATTTTATTTTATTTTATTTTATTTTATTTTATTATTTTATTATTTTATTTTATTTTATTATTTTATTTATTTTATTTTATTTTATTTTATTTTATTTTATTTTATTTTATTTTATTTTATTATTTTATTTTATTTTATTTTATTTTATTTTATTTTATTTTATTTTATTTTATTTATTTTATTTTATTTTATTTTATTTTATTTTATTTTATTATTTTATTTTATTATTTTATTTTATTTTATTTTATTTTATTTTATTTTATTTTATTTTATTTATTTTATTTTATTTTATTTTATTTTATTTTATTTTATTTTATTATTTTATTTTATTATTTTATTTTATTTATTTTATTTTATTTTATTTTATTTTATTTTATTATTTTATTTTATTATTTTATTTTATTTTATTTTATTTTATTTTATTTTATTTTATTTTATTTTATTTTATTTTATTTTATTTTATTTTATTATTTTATTTTATTTTATTTTATTTTATTTTATTTTATTTTATTTTATTTATTTTATTTTATTTTATTTTATTTTATTTTATTTTATTTTATTTTATTTTATTTTATTTTATTATTTTATTTTATTTTATTTTATTTTATTTTATTATTTTATTTTATTTTATTTTATTTTATTTTATTTTATTTTATTTATTTTATTTTATTTTATTTTATTTTATTTTATTTTATTTTATTTTATTTTATTTTATTATTTTATTTTATTTTATTTTATTTTATTTTATTTTATTTTATTATTTTATTTTATTTTATTTTATTTTATTTTATTTTATTTTATTTTATTTTATTTTATTTTATTGCTTTGTATGCCGCCCACTCTCGAGAGACTCAGGGCAGCTTACAGGTAAAAAAAGGAAGGGGGGGGACGTACAAAAAATAAAAAACAACATTAAAAATTCCACAACATTCATAACTTAGGATGGGGCTGGATAAATCAACAGCCCCAGGCCTGCCGGAACACCCAGGTCTTGGTCGCTTTGCGGAAGGCCGGAAGGGTAGTAAGGGTCCGGATCTCAACGGGGAGATCGTTCCATAGGGCCGGAGCAGCTACAGATAAGGCCCTCCCCCGGGCAATCGCCAGCCGACATTGACCGGCAGATGGAATCCGGAGGAGGCCTAGTCTGTGCGATCTTATGGGTCTCTGGGAGGTAACTGGCAGGAGGCGGTCTCTCAGGTAGCCAGTTCTGATACCATGTAGGGCTTTAAAAGTAACGACTAGCACCTTGAAGCGGGTCCGGAGACCAATGGGAAGCCAGTGCAGCTCGCGGAGGATAGGTGTAATGTGGACCTAGGTACACCCACTATCGCTCGCGCGGCTGCGTTCTGGACTAACTGAAGTCTTCGAACACTCTTCAGGGGCAGCCAGAAATTCTCTCTTTTCCCAGTTCTAATTCTAGTAGATTTCTGATCTTTGGGTTCAAAATGTGAGAAATAGTATATATTTGAATTCTAACATGCAGAGAAAACTTTTTGAAACTATGATGACCTGGGGTGTGACACAAAGGTAACACAGCCAGAGAACCGGTATGAGTCCCTTTATTATCACCAACTGTGCCTCCAATGTCCCTTTCAACTCTCCGGCCTGGAGAGAGCTCCTCCATCAACCTGTAATAGTCTCTGGCTGACAATACTTCTGTTCAAATGTTGTAAACAGAAAATTTCAAACTATAACTCCAACAAAACAAGATAAGGTAATTAATCTGGCAGGGCAAGCAAGAATAAGGAGTTCCAGAAGTGAAGTAGCCCAGCAGTAAATCAAACCAATTGGGAGGATGCCAGGAACTCAGATAAACAGTGAACACAAGGTGAATTCAGTGTTTCTTCATTACAACTGCCCCTCCCATTTGCATCTCCTTTAAACTCCATCCTCAGGTGTACCTTGTGAAGGGAATTGGGGCCCTTTCTTACCTCATAAGGCACGCAACCCACATTGCTCTCTTCTCCATTCTTCCCTGCGCTGCCTAGGATGAGGAGGGGGTGGGCCTTGGTCTTCATCTGAACCCCCTCTCCCTTGTTCTACCTTGCCCCTGCTCTGCCCAAGCTGACTTTGCTCTTCCCCAGTTTCTTCCACAGCCAACAGAGCCACTCTCTGTGTCAGTTGTTCATCTTCCCCTACAGATTCAGACTCCGACATGGGCATGACAAAAGCTTTCAAATAGATGGGTTGCTTACATATTTCTGGGCTCCATTAGTAAGGTCACATAGTACAGTCTGAAAATAGAACTAAAATGCAGCCTGCTTGACTGCTTTGACTGAAGAAAAATATACAATTAATTTTGTTTCTATTTGGAAACCACCTCTTGACTTAGTGCTTGAGATGGGGAAAAATGAAACTTTGATTTTGGGTTTTGCTGATTAGATAGGTTTGTTATTATAGAAATGGCTAATATATATTATTATGTCCAAGTAAAAAGTTGACATTGTAGTGGTATGTATGTTATTACCTTATTGTACTGTAGGTGTCTCCAACCCCCGGTCTGTGGCCTATTACTGGGCTGTGACCTATTCAGAATTGAGCCACATGAGTGATTGGTCAGAGCACAAGTGTGTGTGTGTGCAACTCAACTTGTACGAACAACATGCTGGCATTAACGTGCGAGCAACATTCACGTGCGAGCAACAGGCTGGCATTCGCATGCCAGTCTGCCACTCACGCAAGTCAAGCTGCCTGCATGCATGTCAGCCTGCCACTCACACAAGGGTTGTGTTAATGTGTGCACACATGCACTCCAGCCAATCACTCACGCAGCCCAATTCCAAATAGGCCACAGTAGTTTACCCTGGTTATTTCTGATATAGGAAGCTATGATATAAAATGATACAAACATTACTGAATCACAAAGAAATTAAATATTCTTGTGATTATTGATTATTGAAGTTTTCATAATAAAATATTAGCTCACTAAATTATGGGAACAGATAACAACAGGATCTGTACCCAATTACTATAAGTCCATATATTTTCCATACACTAAATAAATAAATAAAGCTCACTAATCATAACTATTAGGCAAAAGACAATAACAAAACACAGAAGGGGACATCCAAACTACTGAAAAGAAATAGACAAAAATTAAATTGAAAATCAAAAGTGGTCTCCATCCCATAGTAAAATGGAGAGATGATTAATAGATATACATAGTCGAACAAACAATGAATTGTACCTTTATATGACAATCATGTACTAATTTATTGTATGTAGTAGTCTAATGTATGACAGGGAGATATTACTCAGTTTCCACCAGCCTACCCAATTTCTCCATTATAAGTGAAGTCCAAAACCAAGATGTAACTATCTTTAGATACATGCATTTTAATATGTCCATGTTCTAAAATTTATTCATTTAATCAGCTGATTTATTAGCCATCCATTTCACATGTAACTGAGTGGCTTCCAATAAAATAGAGAAAACACATAAAATACAACAAATAAAACACAGCAGCTAGGAATCATAAAACCACTATTAACATAACCACAAGACATACTGAGGGAAAGTGAGAAAAAGAAAAACAGATGTAACTCAGGAAATAACATATGTAATGTTTTGGGGGAAAATTTCATACAAAATATGCAATGTTTATAAAGTGGCACACAATAAACAAGGAGAAATGTGCATGAAAATGTGTGGATATTTAAGGACACTTTTAGAAAATGCAAAATGATACAGACAAAGGATAAGACATTCAGGGTTAGAAGAAATCAAAAGCAATAGAAACTGAAATTGGCATATTATTTCATATTTGACTCCCTTGCATGTGTGGATTGTATTGCCTGTTCTCAGGACTGAAAATCGGGGAGTCTATTTTCAGTTGATAGCACACAAATTTTTCAGTAACATTCTGTTACAGCAAGATGAAAAATTGTCTAAGTAATGATTATATAATTACTTGGCCTTTTCTTTATGAGTTGCCTTTGCAAATTATAAACATGCCTCTTTACATATTTTCATTAAATTAGAAGTAAAAACATTGGGAAGAAATGTAATGGAGGCCTAAAATGCCAGACTTCAAATGGTTTTGGCAAATTTTTCCTGATTTTTATGGTAATACATAACACTATTCCATCAACATCAAACAAATACGGGTCTGTGCATATTATAGAGAGCAAATCATTAAAGCAATCAAATTTTTCAGCAACAGCTTGCCAATTTTTTGTTCCCATTATAGTAAGTGAATTATTTAAAGTGCTCCTAGTTCAGTAGGATGGTCTTTCTCATTAGCATCAACGTTGTTCCTTATGATCATATATTTAACACAAAGGAGATCTAAAAAATACTTTCTTAATAACTTATTTTTCTTTAATTTTTGTATAGTAGTGTAATTCTTTTTCACATTCTACCCTTCTTCAGTTTTCAAATACTCTTGTGCTGATGAGAGTTCAGAATTAATCACTTCACACGAGTACATTTTCTCTTACTGAACAAATTGGGAGTTTGTGAGACTAGGGAATGGAATAAGTCTTGTGAAATTTGTATAATTGCTATGTTCCATTAATTAATGATAACTATTAATTGATACCAGTGGGTCTGTGAAGTAATATGTACAAAAAAAAGTACACTCTGAGTTCTATGATTGTACATATCTGGACATAGTAAAAATCATCTGATCCTTAGCAGTTCTTAAAAGCAGGTAAATACAACATTAGATGAACAATGTTGTGTATGTAGTTCTCCCTCTGGTCTGTTTGTGCTAGGGGGCGCTATACTCTTCTGTGATTGGTCGCCTATTTGACAGCCGGTATATAAAGAGCTGTCAAACAGGGTCTCAGCTGTTGCTGTTAGCCGAGAGATGCGCATTATGAGCTGCTGCGTTTGGCAACCTTGTTAGAAATAAACCTGTTAGCATTTAAGCCTGGCTTGCCTCAGTTATTGAACCCTTATTCTGCGATAGAACAAACAACATGATATATTACACCATGTCATCATTTATTTTACAATAAGAAAGCTAAAATGGAGAGGCATAGCTCTCTTGAGGTCCCACAACATTTTAATCAGGTTGAGGTCTGGACTTTGACTGGGCATTTCAACACCTTTTCTTTTTTAGCCATTCTGTAGTAGATTTGTTTGGGATACAATATTGACTAAGCTTTAGCCATCAGGGAGATGGCCTCACATTTGACTCTAGAATACTTTGGCATACAGAGGATTTCATGACCAACTCAATAACTGCAAGGTACCTAAGTCATGTGCCTTCAAAACAAGCTCAAATCATCACTCCTCCATCACCTTGCTTGGCAGCTAGTATGAGATGTTTGGGCTGATAAACTGTCTTTGATTTTTACCTAATGCGGCACTGTGTATTATGGCCAAACATCTCCACTTTGGTCTTACCTGTTCAAAGGACAGTGTTCCAGAAGTCTTGTGATTTGTGGTTTGTTTGTTTGTTTGTTTGTTTGTTTAAATTTGTCAACAACTACAAGGAAACAAGTAGGAAAAACACATGAAAAATGGCACAAATAAATGGATATCAATAAGCAAAACATACCCATAAAGACAGTAGGATAAGGTTAGTAGACATGCTGGTGCGCTCATGCATGCCCGCTTGGGGACCTCTTAAGAAATGAATAAGGTCCACGGTAGACAGTCTAAGGTAAAAGGTATGGGGGTTAGAGGAACTAACAACAGGATCAGGTAGGGTGTTCCACACATTTACTATTCTATTGCTGAAATCGTTTTTCCTACAATCAAGATTAGAACATATTTGTATCTATCAATAGCCCTTGTGTTATTGCAGTTGAAGTAAAAGTAGTCATTAACAGGTAGGACGTTATGGCAGATTATCTTGTGCACTAAGCTCAGGTCGGAACGTAAATGGTTCAAGGTTATCTAGGCCTAAAATTCAAGCTTGGTGGTATACAGAATTTTATTACGAGCAGAGGAGTTGAGTACTCTACTTGTAAAATACCTCTGAGTATCTGATTTGTTCAGGTGCAACTTTGAAAATAAAGCTGTGTCTAAACCTAAATCTAAAAAACATTTTAGACAGAAGGTTTTCTCTTGGCAACTCTTCCAAACAAATTATACCTGTTCAGTCCTTTACTAATTGTACTGTCATGAATTTTAACATTTAACGTGCTAACTGATGCTTGTAGAGTTTGAGATGTAACACCTGGAATTTTTGCAATTTATCTGAGCATTGCATGGGCTGATGGGGTGAGTTTGCTAGGACATCCACTCTTGGGAAGATTGGCAATTATTTTGAATTTTTCTACTTGTGAATAATCTTCCTCACTGTATGATGGTGGACTTTAAATTGTTTGGAAATGGCCTTATAACACTTCACAGATTGATGGATAGCTTCTCTAATATCATTATTGATGTCTTTACTCTTTGGCATTAATATACCTCAAACTTTGGCTTTTATAAAAGTAGTTAAACTTGCTTATAATCAATTGATCATGGGCACTTGATTAGCATCACCTGGCTGTTACCTGGCCTCCCCGTAACTAAGGGTATACTTAGTTTCTCATGCATAGTTTCTCCATTTTGCCTTTTTTTTTTTTTGCAAAATAAATGATGACATGGTATATAATATGTCATGTGTTGTTATTCATCTGTGGTTGTATTTACCTACTTTTAAGAACTGCTAAGGAACAGATTATTCTTATGCCCTGATACATAAAATCACGCACATACAGTACAAAAAGGTTACAATCTTATGAACTTCTGTTGAGAATACCTAGTTTTATCTTCCTTTCCTATCTAGTTTTCCTATTTGTTTTTTCTTAGGTTAGCCTTATTTCACTTAATAGGTTTATTTATTCAACAGAGAACTTGTATGGTTTCCTCCTCCTTTATTTTCTCTCTCTGTATGTGTAAGATTCTTTGACACATCTATAAACATTGTGATTCCCCTAGTTTACTAATAACTCCCACTTATGCCCGGATGGCATTGTTTTGACTGTGTAAAAGCTGGCATATGGAGAACTGAAATTGCTGTTAATTTATGAGTCACATGATTTATGTATGTTTTACTTACTTTCACTAAGTGTTGCAGAGTACATCCAAAATGATAAAGGGACCTCATGAATGATTGTCACTTGTTTGGCGTTTAAAAAACTTTTCACAAATTGCATTTATAGTCAAATACATATGTTAATTAATTGCAGAATTAGCAAATTACATTATTGTCTACAAAAGGTAGCTTTTAATGTTCCTGTAGAAACAAAGTAGATTTTCAGCTTGCTTGACAAGATGCAAATGAACAGTGCTAAAAATAATTCTAACATGAAAGCTGCTTTCACAGGAAGGAATCACATTCATTGAGACACACAACTACTATGTTTCCATATCAATAGAAAACAGTCGTTCAGTATGCCTCACTGACTTGGCAACTATGAGGATTCTCATACAGTCAGAGGGGGAAAAGCTGATACCATAACTACCCCCATTACTAAAACAAATTAAAACTGAGCCTCGTATTCAAAAGAGGTGCTTAGTACTCTATTACATAGGGCAGAGAAAGTATGAAATGGCCATTAGAAGCAAAGAGTTGGGAGGGGTGAGGGGGCATGCCTGCTGGTAAAGGTAAAGGTTACCCTTGCACATATGTGCTTGTCATTTCCAACTCTAGGGGGTGGTGCTCATCTCCATTTCAAAGCCAAAGAGCCAGTGCTGTCCGAAGAGGTCTCTGTGGTCATGTGGCCGGAATGATTAAATGCTGAAGGTGCACAGAATGCTGTTACCTTCCCACCAAAGTTGGTTCCTATTTTTCCATTTGCATTTTTACATGCTTTCAAACTGCTATGTTGGCAACAACTTGGACAAGTAATGGGAGCTCACTCTGTTACGTGGCACTAGGGATTTGAACTGCCAAACTGCTGACCTTTCTGATTGACAAGCTCAGCGTCTTAGCCACTGAGCCACTATGTCCTGATGCCTGCTGGAGTCTACACCAATTGTAACAGAAGCATTTGTATTGAAGCACAGCAGGTGGATTGGGCTGCTTTGCTTCCATCAGTAGAGAGAAAAACAGCACTTTTGATGCAAAGCCAGAAAATTAGAGTTATTCAGTTATTGTGACTGAAAGAACTAAGCAATCCAATGTACCAGTGAGGATAACACATTTCTAAGTCAGGCTTTAAAGAATCCAGTGGAAAATCAGTATCTTTTCTTTTTTTTTCTTTTCCTAACATGTTTGTGCAACATTCAGAAAAAGAAAATCCTGTATTCCAGAGTAAATATCTCCCGGCACCAATCACAACTATTACCTCCTGCTACTATAAATATTTTAGCAATTTTCTCCTTCCGTCTTTTTCTTCCATTCCTCATGTTCAGTCATTCTGTGGCATAAGGGAACATATCCATACACCACAGAAATGTATTGCAAATATTTAAATTGTTACTTTTTTTTCTTTTTCTGTTTAGGTTGCAAATATACCATTCCAGTTTATCACAGAAGCCCCAGCACCTAAATTTTTTACAGTATTTGCCCAAGTCCAAACTGATGAAGATTCTCCTAATTATCTTCTCCATTCCTAAGAGCCCACTTATCCTGGATTCGCTAATCCATAACCTTGTGGCTCCATGCAAAGCTATCCAGGCAGTTAACCTTTCTTGCCATTCAATAAAGGGGACAGATGAGGTAAGACTAGAAGAAAATAAAGAATGGCATATGATTACAACATAAATACATAATAACTAGCAGCCGTGCTCTATAAAAGAGACTATGTGATCCTAACTGTAATGTGGCCTACTTAACAGTCTAGGCCAAAAATATAACTGCTCCTGCACAGAGAGAGAGAAAAAGAGAGAGCCTAAATTGCCTAAAGGTGTGTAAGGATATGCTGCTCACCTGCAATACCCTCAGGGGGCTCAAGATTGCAGCTGAAAAGCTAAGAGGGGCTTTTCTGAATTGAAGATATAGGCTGAATGACCTCACTTCCCTTCTCTTTCCCATCAATGCAGAAAGTAAGGAGACAGAAAAGAGAAATAAGTAATAATCCCTGAACTCTTCCCTTATGAAGGGAACATGCTGCACCTACTTTGGCCAGCAATATCAGGATTGCCAAACTTACCTCTAAGCTAGCTAAACAGAAATAAATTACTGGATTTTTCAGAATAGAAGATGCACTTCTCCCCCCCCCCCAAAAAAAGAGGGTGAAGATTTGGGTGCGTTTTATACACCTAATCAGGGATGATATTCAGCAGGTTCTTACCAGTTCTGGAGAACCGGTAGTGGAAATTTTGAGTAGTTCGGAGAACCGGTAAATACCACCTATGACTGGCCCCACCCCCCTCTATTCTCTGCCTCCTGAGTCCCAGCTGATTGGGAGGAAATGGAGATTTTGCAGTAACCTTCCCCCGGAGAGGGGTAGGAATGGAGATTTTATGGTATCCTTCCCCTGCCATGCCCACAAAGTCATGCCACACCCACAAAGCCACACCCACCAATCAGCTGCTCATGCTGAATCAGGCTGCAATAATGTGCTGAAGCTGACCTGGCTGTTTGCTATTTCCTGCAAGGATGTATCAGAGTTTGCAGCAGCAATCACATTCAGAAAGCACACACAAGTAACTGATTCAGCAGGATTCAATAACTTTTCTTTATATATAATATAACACATTAAGTAAATATTCAATACCAAAAGCAGGTTTTCCAACGTGGTAGTTCAGCAGAGAAGTTTCACTTTCATTTTTTGTTTCAGATATCAGCACAGCATGCAGCTTTAGTACAGAACAAGCCACGCCCTGTCTCCTTGCTGTCTCCTTCCTTATTGCTCAAACAGTAAATACTATTTGTTTCCAAACAGCCCTCAACTCTCTCACACACCCATAGGACGCTGGTAGACAGAGGCAGAAGTTTTTTTCTTATTTTCCTCCCCAAAAACTGCGTCTTATACTCCGGAACATCTTATACTCTGAAAAATATGGTAACTCTGTCCTGCCAGAGCAGCAAATGCTCTCGAGACAGAATACTATTGATCTTTATAAGCACCTTTATCTTTGCTTCTTTAATAACAAATGGGTACATTTAGAAAGAAGGTAATTAGACTGCAACACTGTCCATTTTCACCTGTTTGGAAGAATGATGTGGTCTATTTGAAAATCAAAAGTTCTTGGAAATAAATAGGACTCAAAACACTGATGTTTTGTTTGGTAGTAGACCATCTTCCATATTTTTTATTTGAAATTAAAATCATACTTAAGTAAAATAATGTGTAGCAGAACACCTGTTCTAGGCTACGAGAGGTTTCAGGGCCATGTTGCTGACCATGGGTTTCTGGTGGGACATTTATCTTCCCCAAATATTACACATTTGACTTTTATACTAAAAACATAAAGAGTCTTGGGACATATTAAATATACAGAAAGTAGTCAATGGTTTTTTTTGTTTTTGTTTTTCTCTTTCCCATCTGCAAGCAAAAGATAAAGAACTTTGGGATTGAACAACAGTTTAGGATTAGAGTATAAAATAAGGTGACCAGACTTTCAGATTGGTAAAGAGGGACATCATTGACCGGGGGGGGGGGGGGGGGGGGCTTTGATTAAAAATTTTATATTTTGTCAAAAGGTCACCCCAGGACACTGAAACCATCATAAATACGAATCTGTTGCTAAACAAAATTTTGATCACGTGACCATGAGGATGCTGCAACGGTCACTAAGTGTGAAAAATGGTCGCAACGGTCGCTAAGTGTGAAAAATGGTCGCAGCCGTCTCTAAGTGTGAAAAATGGTCATCAGTCACTTTTTTCAATGCCATTGTAACTTTGGTCACTAAATGTTTTCCCCCTCCTCGAGACACCTCACTTCTTCCTTCATTCCTCTTGCTTATCTACCTTCACCTTATCCGTCTTCTGCTCTTTCCCTCTCTTCCTTCCTTTCTCCTTCCATCCTCTCCTTTCCTCACTCACTCCCTTCCTCCTCTTCTCTTCCTTCCTCCTTCCATTCTTTCAGCTTCATTTCTTTTGCCTATCTACCTTCTCTGTCTTTCTGCTCTTTCCATCTCTCTCTTCCTTTTCGCTTCTGTTCCTTCCTCCTTCCATCCTTTCACCTTCCCTCCTTCCTATTTCTTCCTTCTTCCTTCCTTCTGTCTATCTACCTTCACCTTCTCTGTCTTTCTGCTCTTTCCCTGTCTTCCCCTTTCCTCCCTCCCTCCCTTCTTTCCTTTCTAGTTTCATCTTTTCTTCTTTCCTCTCTCCCTCCCTTTTTCTTTCTTCCTTCCTTCCTCCTTCCTCTTGCCTATCAACTTCATCCTCTTTGTCTTTCTGCTCTTTCCCTCTCTTCCCCTTTTCTTCCTACCTCCTTCCCTCTTTTCTCCCTCCCTTCTTCTTTTTCTTCCTTTCTTCTTCCATCTTCCTCCTTCTCCTTCCTCCTTCTATTCTTTCTCCTTCCTTCCATCTTTTCTCCTTCCATCTTCTCCCCCCCCTTCTTCTTTTCCTTCCCCCCTCCCTCCTTCCTTCCTCTCCTTCCCACTCTCTCCTTGGGAGGGGTTGGGTGTGGGGGGGGGCAGCAGAGACCAAATAAAGTCAGAAAATCTTATTAAAACTTTCCTATTTGTTGGGTCGCATTGCTGCGAACTTATAAACCAAATCAGGGGAACATTTTGCAAACAAGGGTGCTGCAAGGAAAGGGGGGAGGCAGCCCTGCCCTTTCCCCAGTTTTGCAAGGAATGAGAAACAGTGCTTTAATCCGAAGCAACTGCAATCGGAACCGCAGACAGGGAAAAAAAGAAAGAAAGATCCTTGTAGCACAAAACCCACTTTTGCATGGTTGTGAGAACATAGGTAAAACAAAACAAAAAAGCACAGTGTCCCTCCGCCCTCTGAATTGGACTCAGTGTGACTCCGATTTGAATAGAAGGACACGGAGCTGGGCGGGGAGATAAGCACCTTCATTTGCATTCTCTGCGACCATGATGCTTTGAAAGGAACATTCCCCGGGCTCCCCGTGACTTTTTGCAGATTTTTCCTTTCATGCTTAAAAAAAAAACAGGACTTTTTAAAAACGCCACAGAATGAGCTTTCAGTCTGACAAAATGCAAACCCTTCCTTCGTCCTCCTCCTCCATCACTAACAGCTGGGGGCTCAGAAATTGGAGCGAAAAGCCAGTCCTCCATCTCTTCCCTCTTCCTGGATTCACTCTGAAGTTTCTCTCTCTGTATCTGTTTGTCTCTTACTCTCTGTGTGGCTCTTTGCCTCTATCTCCCTCCCTTCCTCTGTCTCTCTCTCTGTCATTCTGTGTGTGTGTCTGTCTCTCTCTGTCTCTCTCTCTGTCTCTCCTCCCTCCCTGTGTTTGTGTGTCTGTGTGGATCCCTGCCCCCGTGGATGGCCTCCTCTTCCTTCTTTTTAACCAGGCGATCTTCGGCTGCTGCACAATCCCAAGGGCACGCGCCGCCCAGTTTTCTGAATCCGGCATGGCTTCAGAGAAAGAAGGCGTGTGAGAAAGCCCCCCCCATCCCCACTGCCTGAAAGTTTGAATGAAGGAGGCTGCAGGCTCCTTTGTCCTCAGCTATGCAATTTTCTTTCGTTCTCTGCTGCCTGTACGAGTGAATGAGGCAGAGGGAGAATGAAAGGAGATTGCGTCCCTTCTGTCTCCCTGTTGCTCAGAAAAGCAACTCCGGGAAGGTCCTTTGGTGGCAGCAGGTGTCCTAGAACTTCCTGCTAGCAAAGGACCTTCCCAGAGTTGCTTTTCTGAGCAACGGGGAGACAGAAGGGACAAAATACCGGCCAGCCAGGATGAGTATACAGGGCTGGGGGCGGGGCAGGCTTACTTCCGGGTCCGGTCACAAAAATCGGGACTTTTTAAGAATGCCCCAGGATGCGGGACAAATTGTGCAAAATCGTGATTGTCCCCTGAAAATCGGGACATCTGGTCACCTTAGTATAAAATGCAAAATCCCTTCTCTTGCTTAAAGAGGCCCTCTTTGGGTTTGGCAAAATTCTTTATTGTTCCAGTTTAAAAAAAACATTATTTAACAATAATACAGTGCATTCAGGTATATAAATCTAGCGAGCTAGAGGTGGATATTCATTTCCCTCTTTTAAAAAGTACATCATTATTATGCTTTGTTTTTTTAATTGTTACAGTCCTTTTATTTTACATAAGACAACAATGTATTCTCAAGAGAAATATTATGTATGAGTGAACAGATAATTACTGAAGTTGTGCAATTATTGCACTAATTGTATTCTTTACTAAGGTTCCAATTATTACATTTGGAACTTTAGTAAAGGTTCCAAATGGAATATATGTTATCTTTATGATATAAAAATGGAAGCAATCACTTTTATTTTAGTATCAAAACTTCTAGTGTATTATTGTTTATAAATATTTTTAAAAGAAGAAAAAGTAAATATTCTTTATTTAATTTAATTTATTTAATTTCTAACTACCCTTTCATTGTATTCTAACTAATTTGCATTGTATGTTGGTATAAGGGAAAAGCTTTTTTAAATTCGTCCTAATTCATTACAACATAATGGTTTCTTTTTATTTAAATTCAAGATTTATTGAGCTCTAAGGATGGGTTTCAGAGTGAATGCATAATTCATGCCATATAAAGGCAACCTTTCCCATTTGTGGATGGCTCTGTCTTTCTTCTCTTGTACAGCCATTTCTGGATCTGTTCTAGAAACACTTTGGACCATTTGATTTCATTCAGTACTGTATGTTTGGATAATGAATTGTGATCTTGTATTTGTTGATCTTGTATTACAAACAAATAGCAATAGCACTTAGACAGCGGTGAGTTGCTAACCAGTTTACTAGTGGTTCGTATGTGCTCGCACGCACGCACACAACACTTCTGCACAGGCACAGAAGCTTCGGGCTGGTGGACGGAGCCTCCTGCTGCCGCCACTACCGGTTCAGCTGAACCGGGCCAAACCAGGAGCAACCCATCTCTGCACATAGTTTTATATACCACTTCACAGTGCTTTAAAGCACTCTCTAAGCAGTTATAGAGTCAGCATATTACCCAGAACAATCTGTGTTCTCATTTTACTAACCAAGGAAGAATGGAAGTCTGAGTCAATCTTGAGCTGCTCAGGATTGAACTGCTGGCAATACTGCATTCTAACCACTGCACCACTATGGCTCATATATGTGATGGAATGGAATGGGAAACCAAAGCAGCAGCAACAAAAAACCACAAAAAGGACTGAAGAACTGCAAAAATGAATTCAAACTGTCTTTTGAAATTTAAACACATAGCAATAAAAAACAAATGTACTGTACACAATGTTCTTTCCATAGATAAATCTTTATGAAATATTGTGGAAAGAACCAAGAATGTTTTAGTTCACACAACAAAGATAATTCATTTGAAAATAATCAATAACCTAATATTCCCATTTCCATAAGATACAATTTCATTGATTGGACTGAGACTGTTTTCATCTGTCCAATGCTTCACCAAGCTGCGTCAATGCAAGTCTTCCAAGACTGTTTTTAAAATGACTTTTGCAAATGTCAGAGCATTTGTTTTCTGATAAACTAAATGTGGAATGTATGAAATATATACATAAAATGTTGAATGCAAAGTAAAATATTCACAGATCATAGCATCTGATGTTAGAGTGGTTTTCTCAAGCTGCTCCCTTTTAGCTCTACATCTTATTCAATCCAAAATTCAGGTACTGTAAATATAAGCATGTAAGTATATTATGAGAATAAAGTATTCAGGGGTTGCGTGGACTTTCAGTTTTAATAAATGAATATATAAATAAATCAGACCAGGCCTAGAGTATTGTGTTCAGTTCTAGACAACATACTTTAGAAAGGACACTGATAAACTGGAGCAGAGAGCAGCAAAAATAAGAGGCCTGGGAGAAAAAAAAAAGAGAAATGATTGAAGACATTAATTTGGAAAATAATGCAAGGAGATACAATTGCTGTGTTCTAATAGCTGAACTAGAAGACCTCCAATGTCCCTTCCAACTCTGTTATTCTATTCTATTCTATTCTAAGAATGTCAGCTAGAATACAGGACAGAATCGTGTAGAATTGCTTTGAAAGACAAGGCAAGAATCAACAAGTTGAAATTACATTTTGGTTAGACAGAAGGAAAGATTTCCTAATGGTAACAGATGTTCAGCAATAGAACAGAATGCCTCAGGGGGTGGTGGACTCTGTTCACTGGAAGCAGACTGGATAGCCATCTGCCTGGAATGTTTTAGTTTTGAATTTGTGCACCAAGAGGGGGTGATGTAGAAGACTGCCAAGATCTCTTCCAGGTCATATATTCTGTGAGTCCATAAAACTAATGGCAATATGTTATATAACAGAGAATCCCAACATATACAACACGCACTTCTTTAGCTAGGGCAAAATCTAATAAAATGCTGAGCCAAGACTTGTTCTTCCTCGTTTGTATCGTCCTCCTGAACTCACTCCATACCTTGTCCAAACTCATTGAATGTAATTGCTTTTCCACATTCTTCCAACATTTCAAAGAGAGGGTGTGTATTATTCTCAGTTAGCTATTACAGATGGATCTTGTTTCTTTGCAGGTTTATTACAATCGTATGTTCTCTGCTTGTGTATGCTTATGTCTATTTGCTTTAACTGATTTCAAACAACATAATTTTATTATGCTGGCATAATTCTTTGATATTTTGAATTATTTCCTATCTTCCTTCAGGCAGACTAATATATTGCAAACGATATTTATTGTTGGATTTTTATTGGTACATGCTTGACAATAGACTGCTCCAAAACACTGCCATTCTCTGTGACTGGAAGACATATGTGTCTGTCACGTGGTTCCTCATAATCCTCTTTTTCCTTGCTGATATTCAAAAGAATAATGAAACAGAAATGTTTTTCTGTTGGGTCTTGACATGACTTAATTCCCATCATTAAAACATGACTCTACCTTTCTCTTTTCTTCTAGATTATTTATGGAGGAAAGCACTTTTGCTCAGAACTTGGGGTTTCATAGATCAAACCATCTTACCACCATCTTACCAGGAATTCTCATTGAAAAGTTGACTGACCTGAATTTCCCTCCACTCATTTGTGAATGGATTAAAGAATTCCTGACGGATCGTCCACAAACAGTAAGGGTTGGGTCCTTTACATCTTCCACGCTGAAGCTCAGCACAGGCTCCCCTCAGGGCTGTGTGTTCAGCCCATATCTATACTCGCTGTATACATATGACTGCATAACTTCTGATCCATCCAACATCATAATAAAGTTTGCAGATGACACAACAGTGCTGGGTCTCATAATTGAAGGGGATCAATCAGCATACAGGGAAGAAGTCCAGAAGGTATCCACATGGTGCTCAAGAAACAACTTACATCTAAATACTAGTAAGAGAAAGGAGATGATGCTAGATTTCCGGAAGCACAGGGAGGAACCTGCCCCACTGTATATAGAGGGCGGCTGTGTGGAGAGGGTTTCCTCTTTCAAATTCTTAGGAGTGCTTATTAGTCAAGATCTCACCTGGAAAAACAACACATCTCTGGTGATTGGAAAGGCCCAACAGAGACTTCATTTCCTTAGAGTCCTGCGAAAAAATCAAGTGGAACAACGGCTGATGACCTCTTTCTATCGGTCCACCATAGAAAGTGTCTTCACATATTGTATTGCAGTATGGTATGCTGGTTTAATAACTGCAATGACAATGAAGATTATACTTATACTTATCTGCAGTGGATAAATACTCACAGGCATGGGTGAAACCTGAATGTATATATAAAAGTTCCTCTGTTCCAATATCTGCTTGCCTCTCATTGCCATGTTCAAGATGGGACATTTTGAGACCAGTTATGTGCCCATGCTTCCTTACCACTTAAACTTACATATGAGTGGGAAAATTCTGAATGAGCTCTAAAGTTTACAGGATGATTTTAATCTCTCTGTTACCTATTCTAGCATATAAGAAAGTCATCATATTATTAGCCAGGCTTGTCCTTTAGCATCTTTGTCAGAGCCTTAGCACTGGGAAATATCACTCCTGGTATCCACAAAGAATTGCATCTGCACATTCATACTACCCTGGTCCCATCCTTAATAAAAAGAAGAGCTACCTAAATGTTTGATGTCACTTATGGCCTAGTAGTATATTAAGTGCTTCAGCAAAGCACTTACTTCACTAGAAAGAAGAGGGAGTCAACCTATTCTCCAAAGCTCTTGAAGGCAGGACAAGAAGCAATGGATGGAAACTAATCAAGGAGAGAAGCAACGTAGAACTAAGAAGAAATTTCCTGACAGAACAATTAATCAGTGGAATGACTTGCCTCTGTAAGTTGTGAGTGCTCCAAACTGGAGAATTTTAAGAAGAGATTGGCTAACCATTTGTCTGAAATGGTATAGGGTTTCCTGCCTGAGCAGGGGGTTGGACTAGAAGACCTCCAAGGTTCCTTCCAACTCTGTTATTCTGTTATTCAAATGTGGCTGACCACTGATTTGAAGCTGCATCCTCTATGTGACACCACTTCCCTCTATTTCAGTTCTGTTGTGCTCCTCGGGGCCTATTTTGTTTCCACATTATGGCTGTGCAAGGTGGAGTTGCTTAGCAACACTTCAGCAGGCCCCTGTCTTCAAAAACAATTGTATACAAATATCCATTTATTAGTAGAATTCAGGTCTCCTCCCTAACCATTCCATGGAATGAATAGTCATTTTTTAAAAGGACTAATTGGATAAGCTTTGATTATCTAATTTTGGTGTCAGCTTCCAGAATGTTTATTATTGAACCTACTATCAAAAACAAACATACAGTTCCTAATAAATTCCCAGTGCTCAGCTATTAACTAGAAGATCACAGCCCCTGAGACAACTTCACTGAAGGACTGAGTCTTGCCTTCTTGCGATTAGTGCTATGTTTGAGTATTCTACCACTAATTAAGTGCTATGTTTGAGTATTCTACCACCATTAATCTATGTATCTAAACAAAAAAGAGAGAATTGTTAAATGGGTCTGCATTGCTCCATGGCAACTGTATTTTCTTGGCGCTTATAAATTATTTTTCAGAATTCACAATCTACAAATAACCTAAGATTTGTTTAATATGCAGTCAATTATTTAAAACATTAGCGCTAAATTAAATGGCCCAGAAAAATTTGCATTGTCCTCTCCCACTTTATTCTACTGAATTATGAAGCACTTTGTGCATTTATTTATTTGTTTGTTTGTTTCATTTACAGTATATAGCCATCCTCTATTATTGAAAGGCAACTTCCAATCAATAATTAAAGCAACATCAGTTTTTTTAAAGAAAAATAGTTTGTTAAACATACTACATAAAACTATTAAAACCGTAAAGATTTACTATTAAACACCCAAGTTAAATTTCCAACATCCTTGTTAAATCCTCTCATCCTGTCTCAGTGCTTACTGGAAAAGCTACATCTTAAGTGCTTTTCAGAAGGGTAGGAGGAGGGTAAACTAGACATTCAAATCATTCAAAGGGGCAGAGGTATCAGGGGTTTTGATGTCCCTTCTTCTTTTTTTCAGCTATAGCAATAAGATGCTGCTGGGTGGGGTGGGGGGTACAACCAATAAGGCACTGGGTCAATGAAAGAACATTTCCTTTCTGTGACTTGAAGACAGTGTCTGACTAGGCCACCTCAGTGCTATAGTTAATATTGGCTATCTTGAAGTTAATAATGTACTATTGGGAGGACTGACAATTGCTAGGATGACCTGATGCAAAAAGGGGATAGATCTCCTGCACATGTAATAGCTGGTAGAGGACAGCATATCAGCAGGTGTCTTAGTCAAACATACTTTATTCCTTGAAATCCTGTCCTGTTTCATTGCTAGAAGTACAAGAACATTCTTCTCTTTGTCGTTTGGCCTTTTTTATTGGCATTGGCATCTAAAACAGAATTGCAACACCACTCCAGAAACTGAGAAAAGGAATGCTAAAAATATCAAATGCATTTGCCAATAATGACTGTACCACATGGGAACCTTCCTGGTTTTCAAAATAACACTCCTGCCTCCGCAAAAACCAAACTTGATATTGGCTACAACAGCCACAAATGAGGCTTAAAAGCCTCATAAACCTTTGATATGGAGATGTAATGATGGAAGGCAGTCTCTTGTATTATTTAATAGGGCACCCTCTGTAACACGATTCATTGATGTCTGGTACCTTGTTTCTAAATGCATTAGAAAAATCCAGAAGCATTGAAAAACATTTCTTCCATATCTGTAAAGGAGTAACACTTCAAAAATGTGTCAGAATGATATATTATGGCTTTAAAAAAGCATGAGAGAAGGAAATCTATAAATCCAATGATGCTTCTTTTATCCTCCCTGTCATCTTCAGAAATGACCAAATATCAAGTCAAAATAGGCTAGCAGTGTGTTTGAATAATGCTTCTGTCACAAGATAGCTTATAGTTTTCTTTGGGAAACTGCAGAGATAAAAGGGAGTTGTCTTTCCCTAAATATTGTCATTAGATAATTTGTTCTAAAATGAAAACTAGAAGCACCATCAGTCTCCATTCTAATTTTTTGTACTTAGACATCATATACACTTGCAATGAAAACCCATTTGAGCTGTCTTCGATAATAATGTATGGTATGTATGGTATGAATTCCAATTGGAGAATTTTAACAAAGTTATTCTAAAGGTAAAAATAAAGGGAAAGCTGAAGACATTGGTTTGTCCCCCTCTTTTCTCTCTCTCTCCCTCTCCCATTAAATAAAACTCTAAAGATAAGGAATATTTACTAAAACCATTTATCAATTAAGATCATGAGGTCCCAGATGGGTTTGTTTAATTTTGTTTGAGTCTTATCCATCTTTGCATGGACTGCAGTCTATTTCCATCCACAGTTTCCCAGTAGTTCAGACCAAATGATGGAAAAAACACTTCTCCCTCTATCCTGCTTCCAGAAATCACCCATTGATCAGACAATCCAGCTAGCCAGAGACTAGATAACATTGCTGTAAATCCATCTAAATTTCTTAGAGCACAAGGAAAGCAAGACAGCGTATTGGAACAGATGAGGTTTCAGTAAGTCCACGAGAAAATTTAGGTGGTCCACAGAAAAAGTATTTGCATTTTTTATATTGCACTATAACTATGGCCCCTGGGCCAGATAGGTACATTGAATGCTTGTGTTGCTGCAGAGAGTGTCCCCCTTCAGGATCTTTTTATGCAGGTTGGGGAAGGGCAGAAATTCCGGCTTGAGACTGCTTCAGCCTCCAGGTGCAGGGCTTTGGGCAAAGGCTGGAGGGAAGTGCCGCTGGTGGTGAAGAGTCAGAGGGCCTTGTTGCAGTGGGACTGCATCATGGCCTGGAACTGGCTTACCATCTCAGCCCAGTGAGCCTGTAGGGGCCGGTACTTGGCCTTGCAGTCCCGTAGGTCTTTCCTCTGCTTGGAAAGCCTCCTCTTGTAGCCTTCAGTGACATGTTTCTGCTGAGCCTCAGTCAGATCCAATTTAAAGTGAGCCAGCGGTTTTGCCAACTCTTTTTCATGGTAGCTGCTTAGCTCCAACAATTGGTTCCTGTTGGGGTCCTAAGGAGCCCGGACAGGCAGGCGAGGAGTGGCTGGGAGAGGAGGGCTGAGTAGAGGCCCTCTTGGCATCCCTTGATGTGAGTGACATCAAGTTGGTCATGCCCACCCAGTCACATGACCACCTAGCCAAGCCCACCCAGCCAGTCATTAGGCAGATCATAATAGTGGTCCACGGGATTTAAAATTATGAATTTTGTTGTCCCTGAGATCTGAAAAGTTGGTGACCCCTGATTTAAAGCAGTGTCCCTAACCTTTTTGGCATCAGAGACTGTTTGTGAAAGACAATTTTTCCACAGGCTGGGGGAGGTTCAGTTTTGCTTGCACATTCACCAGTCAATTCCAGCTGTGTAGGCCCGAGCATTGTGGGTCCCTGATCTAAAGAACCAAAATATCACTTAGTGTGTTATGAATATTATTTTTAAAAAAACCTGTTTTTTTTAAAAAAACACTTTATTCATGTTGTAATTTTACTTTATAGTTTATGATCAGAACAATCCCAGTAAATTGATGTCATCTTTTATTGTGAGAGGAAGGTGCAAAAGAAAAATCAGTTTCACCTCTTTTTAATTTTTCCACTTATCATAACCATGTATTGCCTAGCTCATAATCACTATGCATTCAGAGATGCTTCAGAAATAATGACAAGATGCTACATTGAAAGGGCTAGAATTCAACTGGAGTTATGGACAAAAGAATTTTTCCCCTTGTCATGCTCACCAAAATAAAGGTGAGGAGCAGCCATTTCAGGCAGATGGAGAACACATAGATAATGCCATTTAAAAGGTGTTGTAATGCAGCTAAATTAGTTTTAGCATTATGGCCAGAGTGATCATTGAAATAACAAATAAATTGCTTGATGGAAGCAGAGCCAGCAAATAAATGCTTAGGAGGAGGCTACCAATTTACATACTTAATATTGCAAAGATATTATAGTAGAATAAAACAATTTGGGGGCAGGTAATTCAAGTGAAGAGTAGAGCAATTACACAATGTGAGTAATCAAACTTCCAAAGGGAACAAAAGTATTTTGCCCTACATATTGCGGGGTTTTAAAACAGCTTAGCTGAAAGGGTTGAAGCAATAATTTTTATCCAATGAATGAGAGGGACAGTAAATGTCCCCGTCCAGATTTGATGCCATTTGCTGCAGCTTTGACAGGATTTGGATATATTATTTCCTGAACTGCTCTGTTGCCTCCTCTTGAGCTTGTTTGGTGGTTCTCGTACAGCTATCATATACCTTTGACCAAAGATCAGTATGCTCCTTGTTTCTCGGATGGCAGCCCACTTCCACCAAGCATGCAGCTCCGGAAGGGATGCACAAGGAGTGATAAGGGAGGAAGGGGGACACTCACCTAGCCAGCCAATCATCCGAATCATCCATCATTATCAATGTTAACAGATGTTGCAGTCAGACCAGTCTCACATATGTGCCTCTTCTCTCTCTATGAGGTCTCCAAGCAATAAACGTGAAGAAGCAGGGACTGTAAAGTTTTCACCCTTGGAGAAAAAGACTTGAGAAGGTGGATATCTTCACTAAGAGCAATTCATGTATTGATCTTGGAAAAGGGAACTGAAGTGTAGCCGAGGAAGAACAAGGCAGGAGGCTCCTGAGGTAAGTTAACTACTCTTTATTAGAACAGACAGAACAATAGACAGGCTAGCAGTAGATAGGGACTCCGCCCTGCTTGACAGCTATTTATAAGGAGCTGTCAAGCAGGGAGGCCAATAGGCGTGCGTCTGACAGCCCGCGCTCAGCCATGCTGTGCCTTAGCCAATCAGGCACGGCCTGGCTGTTGTTGGCTGTCAGTCGTAGCCTTGAGGACTAAAACACCTCTTCCCCCCCAGCGAGGGCGCAGGCGTCGATGTGGCGCAGGTGTACTCGTGAAGGTATGCGAGACGGCGGTGGGTACGCTCAGAATGCCTCAGTTCGAGAGGTGGCTCTGGAGATGTAAGATGTCCATGTAGCAGCTCCTCCCCGAAGGGAGTGGAGCTCCGGGTGATGTCACGGAGGCCTAGTCTGGATGGCAGAATCCCAGGAGAAGGTAGGCCAGGCAGTGGGAACGCGGCCTGAACAGGCGGGGAATTACAAACTGGCCAGAAGGCGGCAAGGGGATTGGGAAGACCTGGTAGGGGGAGGCGTCACATGCTAACGTCAGTGGCATCTTGTCACTGTATTGAACTAAGACTGCCTCTGACATCAGCATGGTTTTGACAGCCGTAAACACATGCACTTCATGGCTGCCCCAGTGCCAGGTCACGGATCGGTCGAGCAACCAATGCAGCAGCTCGGCTAGTGACGCCTTGTGAGGCAAGAAAGGCACGTAGAAATTTAAAAGGCCAAGGAACGCTTGCAGCTCCACCTTGGAGGTAGGTGCAGGGGCGTTCCGAATGGCAGCTACTTTAGAGGGGGTGGAGTGGATTCCCTGGGCATCAATCATGAAGCCCAGGAATTCCACCTTAGGCACAGCAAAGGAGTATTTGTTGAGCTTTAATTTGAGACCCGCGCCCCTGAAACGGTCGAGGACCTTCTGGGGAACTTCGATGAGCCCTGAGCAGCTGGTAGCAGTGATCAGGACATCATCGAAGTATGGGATGACGCCAGGGAGCCCTTGGAGCAGCCGCTGCATGAGGCTCTGGAAGATCCCGGGGCAACAGAAACGCCAAATTGGAGACAGCGACAACGGAAGTTCCCACGGTGGGTGATGATGATCTGAGTGGCTGCCGCATGTCATCCACCGGGAGCTGCTATTAGGCTTGTGCCATGCCCAGTTTGGCAAAGGTGCATCCCCGCCCCAAGGAATGGAGCAGATGCTGCACTACAGGGACTGGATAGGGGTTTGCCTGGAGACCAAGGTTGATGGTGGACTTGTAGTCGGTGGAGATCCTGATGGACCTGTGAGCCTTGACAGGGACCACTATTCGGGTCTCCCATCGCAAGTGGTCGACGGGTTCCAGGACTCCCTGCGCCAACAGCTTGTCAAGTTCTGCATCAACCTTGGGCCTCAAGGCAAAAGGCACCCTGTGGGCCTTCAGCCTAATAGCGGCAACCTGGGGGTCTGGTTGAGGGAGATAGGGGTCCCCACGTACTTCCCCAGCTCACCATCAAAAACGTCGGCGTACTCTGCCAGGACGTCTTCGATGTCAGGGGGTATGTCCACCATGAGGTGCACCCCGGAGAGTGAGAGGCCCAATGGGGTGAACCAATCCAGGCCCCACAGAGCCGGCAGCGGCTTCTGTACTATCAAGATAGGAAGGCAGCAATTCTTCCCCCCATACTCCATCCGCACCCCATAGAAACCCAGGGTTGGAATATGAGTCTCCTGGTAGTCATGTAACACAGTGTCCGGTGGTGATAACTGGGACTTCGGAATGCCGGGACAGAGGTGGGTGAAGGTGGCCCAAGAGATGAGGGAACGGGAGGACCCAGAGTCCACCTCCATTAGGCAAGACGACCCCTCGATGAGGATGGACACTGTAATCTTCTTCGAGCTGCCCGTCGCCTGGCTGACCCACTCTGCAGGGTGAAGGGAGGTCTTTGTCAATGGTGAAGCAGTTGTCATGGCGACGCTGCTAACAGTGGGGTGGCTGGTTCCATAGCGGGGCAGGCTGGGTGTAGGACGGCTGGGACGTCTCGGCCTGTGGAGGAAACGGCAGAGTGGCTCGGAAGACTTGCGCCAGGTGCCCCTTCTTATTGCAGTGGCGGCACATAGATGCTTTGAAGGGGCAGGACACCCGGGCATGGTTGCCTCCGCAACCAAGGCAGGCGGCGGCTGCCGCAGCAGCACACAACAGCACTTGTGGCTGCCATCTTGGAACGGCTCAGGCGGTCGATCTGGTCCTCCTCGTCTGGGTCAGGCAGTGGGACCAGCTCGTCTATCAGGCAGGCCCATGGTGAAGGCAGCGGAGGCGGAGGCAGGAATCTGGCCATCTCAACGATCGACTGCTCAGACAGCTCCGCTGCCCTAGCCTCATCAATGGCTTGAGGCAGGGTGATGTCTGCCTTAGTGAGCAGCCGCCACTTGAGGCGGATGTCCTGCACTCCGCAAAAGAATTGCTCAATAAGGTTGTCATCCAGGTCGGGAAATTCACACTGAATGGCAGCAGTTCTGAGGGACTGAAGAAACTGGCTGACTGATTCAATTTCTTTCTGCACGCACTGGCGGAAAGTGTAGTGGTGTGCAATTTTAGAAGGGGTAGGAGCATAATGGTTCTTTAGTCTGGCCATTAGCTCGTCCCAGCTCAGTTCGTAGATGAGTCTCGGAGCCGCAAAAGAGCGGGCAGTCCCAAACATCTCGGGACCACAGGCACTAAGAAAAAAACTATACTTTCGTGCTTGTGAGTACCCCTGCCTGTTGTTCGCTATTAGGAAGCACTCAAAGCGCTCCAGGAACCTGGCCCATGATTCGCCGGTGGTTCCAAAAGGAGCGAACGGGGGAATAGCAGCCATGGTTCTAGCGGCTAATGTCTCTCGGCAGCGTGGAGAGAAAAAATGAATTTCTGTCTCTGTCTTAGTCTGTTACTCAGGGCCTGTGTATTCCGTCCTCGGCGCTAGTGAATTGTAGCTGAGGAAGAACGAGGCAGAAGGCTCCTGAGGTAAGTTAAGAGCTCTTTATTAGAACAGACAGAACAGTAGACAGGCTAGCGGTAGATCGCGACTCCGCCCTGCTTGTCAGCTATTTATACAGAGCTGTCAAGCAGGGAGGCCAATAGGCGTGCATCTGACAGCCCGCGCTCAGCCATGCCGCGCCTTAGCCAATCAGGCGCGGCCTGGCTGTTGCTGGCTGTCAGTCGTAGCCTTGAGGCTAATAAGCTCAACCTGCCTGGTTTTGTGTGGAGGAATGAAACAGAGGAATTTCCTCATGTAAGCCACCTAGAAAAAGTGGAATGTAAATCATCATGTTAATTTTATCCATGTCTACTCAGAAATACATTCCATTTAGTCCAAATATACATGTTGAGGTCTATAGCTGTAGTTTTCAATTTTTTAAAAATATCGTAGTTAGAAAAGACTGCTGAATCACGATACTGTGTGTACATTTCTATTTTTTAAAGATTTTTACAAAGAAAAACAACAATTTTGAACAGCTTTTTTAGGATAAGGCAGAATAAGACTATCTCAAGGTAAATACTTAAATATGTCATTGTGCTGAGCCTTGAAATACGTTTGATGTGGAGTGAATACATACTAAGCTACAACCAAAGCTGCTCTTGTGTTTTTCTTTCAGTTAGAATGAAAAAAGAATAGAAAATATGCTAGAAGCAGTAAAGAATGAGTGTTCATCAAAAATGGTATTAGCAATTTTTAATTTATTCCTATGTTATGTTATTGTTTTCCAATTACACATTACCTTTGTAATAACTTAGAAATACAGATTTCTTTTTAGAAGTGGTTGAGCCTTATTTATTCTATTTCTGATTGGATCTTATTTCTTTTTATTTCTTATTGAATTTACAACTGCTTTTCTATTTATTTCAGCATTCAAGGCAAGAAATATCTATAAATATCTGTTGCAAACTCCACATGGTGCCAGGAAGAGCAACCAATCAATAAATGTTCCACTCCATCCATTTGGCCCCAACTCTATCCTGAATTAAGGGATCACTGAGTCATAAAAAGGGAGGGTTTTTTTAAAGGCAATTTACAATAAAAACTAACAAAACCCATGCAATCAAAATCAAAACTAAAATCAGCTCTTAAAACTATTAACCACTGAAACCAGGATGAAAAGAGGTTTCTTGTCATCTTTTTAATTGCTGGAATAGTGGGAGCCCAATTCAACTCTTTATAAAGCATTCGCCATAATCTGGAAGTGATATTAAGAGAAGGTACTTTCTTCTGTATTTAAATAGTCAAGCTTCTTGCCATGAGGACATCTCCTGCTGATGTAAGAAGCAGTCATAAGAATAATCCAACCCTAAGGCATTTATACCGTTAAACTTTATCATCAGCATCTTAAACTCTCCACAGTCAGCAACTGGTAGCCAGTTCAGATCATTCACTACAGGCTCTTACGATTGCTATTTACTTTTCCCAGGTTCTTAGCCATGCTATGTTTTTCAAACCTGCTTTCAGAGAACAAGCAGACTGTAATAGCATCATCTTGCAAGGTTTTAAACAGTCTGGTGGTATTTCATCAATTTCTGCAGCTTTCCTAAAAACATACAATAACCACTGATAGGTGTTCGCAAAATACCAGGCTGCAAGAATTAATGAATAGCCTGTATAAAATGTCAACCTTTCTCAGTGTCCCACTAGTAAATTTTATGTAGTAAGTGACAGCCAAAAAGTAGTGAAAGCTATAGTTGAGGCACAATTCAGCAAAATGATTTTTTTTTAAAAAAAAAAATCAGGCTATTTAGAAATGTGTTAATGGTTTTATAGGTCATCCATTTTTAATGTGTTAATATTTCTTGATTTTATATTATTATTTTACCTACACTATTTTATACTCTCTATTTTAATGTGTATATTGTTGCTGTTTAAGTTAATGAGTTGATATAGAAATTATTATTATAATTATTGTTGTGACATATACAGAGATGTTCAAGGAAGCAAGCACGTGCAATAGTCCATTTAATATAGTTAATAAATAAAAATGAATAAATATATATGAAAGACAGCTGGCATTCTGTGAGCTTCATAATGATTTGAAATATAATAATTGTTAAAGTATAAGGTAGTAGTGTGCTTAGGACAGGAATTGGAACATTCTCTAGGTTAACAGTGATTTTGGAGATTCTTAAATGATTTTGTATGATGAGAACAGCCTTTCTGCTGCTGACACTTTAATTCATATAACTGTTAGAGAGTGTGATCATTATAACCCAATAATTTGTACAACATCAAGAAAAATATAGGTATCATTGAGGATCTGATAAATTCATCATTACATGCCCATCTTGCAGTTGTTTGCTGGTTGTAGTTCTTTCATAAAAGTATATTAATCATACACAAATAATAGCTTACCATCCCTTTCAAATGCTGTGCTACTTCCTAGTGTATATGTTAAAAGGTTTGTTTAAGAACTTATGTGGCAATGGAATGAAGTATATCAATTATTTGAAGAGTAAGCTACAATTGTGTGAATCTATACCACAACTGCACAACACAAACTGTAATTCATACTTTTAGAAACATTGTGTAAGTATCAAATGACTTAAAGTATATGTCAGTTTATGGTAACTAGACAACTGATCTTCTCAGGGTTAGATGATAGCAGACTTCCTTATACTTCTTGTTTTCCAGAGATATTTGAATGACAATTTTTGGCTGGCTGAGAATTCTGGAAATCATAATCCCAATGTCCCTTAAAGATACCAACTTGATAAATGCAGATTAATATAGCACAAAAATGTAGGAAATAGACAGTTAGTTAAAGTTGGTTTTTTATAGTTGTATCTCCATGCCTAGCATATGCCTGCACGCTATCACAAAGATACACTATATTGCCAAAAGTATTCGCTCACCTGCCTTTGCTCGCATACGAATTTACTGTAAGTGACATCCCATTCCTAATCCATAGGGTTCAATATGATGTTGGTCCACTCTTTGTAGCTATAACAGCTTCAACTCTTCTGGGAAGGCTGTCCACAAGGTTCAGGAGTGTGTTTATGGGAATTTTTTACCATTCTTCCAGAAGCACATTTGTGAGGTCACACACTGATGTTGGACAAGTTTATGTGGCCTACCACTTTGTGGCTGAGTTACTGTCATTCCCAAACACTTCCACGTTCTTATAATACAGCTGACAGTTGACTGTGGAATATTTAGGAGCGAGGAAATTTCACGACTGGATTTGTTGTACAAGTGGCATCCACGCTGGAATTCACTGAGCTCCTAAGAGCGACCCATTCTTTCACAAATGTTTGTCAAAACAGTCTGCATGCCTAGGTACTTGATTTTATACACCTGTGGCCATGGAAGTGATTGGAACATCTGATACTGATTATTTGGATAGCTGAGCGAATACTTTTGGCAATATTGTGTATACTGAGTCCAGAAGAATGGTTGTGTGTAGTACACAATCTCCTACTTCAAACAGAAAAAGTCATCTTAAATCAAACTTGTGACACCAACAAAGCAACAACATCATTTTTTCAGTTGGCTTTGATGTCCTTATCTAATTTAAACTTGAAAATATTTTTCAAATAGAGTACACCAAAATATCTCAGTATATATTGAAGCTCAAAAAGACAAACTGGAAATCTTAGAGCTTTGTTATATGATATACAGTATATATATACTACATAATCCCTCCTGGTGAACCAAATATGACCACCTTTTGAAATATTGCTTTCTGTGATCAGAAGAAACTGGTTCAGAGAAATTCTGTACAACTTGCCACCCAAATTATTTCAGAGGGCTGAAACCTTGTTGCCACAGCAATATTTCACCATTCAGGCACTTCTCTCTTGAAAGATGCCTGCTATTTTTTTCTTACTTGAGCTTCACCCTCTATGTTATTTGATACAGATGGAAAGAAAGCTATTTTTTCTTTCTCTCCTTGCATCTTTTCCTGCAAAATAAGGTTGCAACACAAAACCGATACAGAAAAAAATAGTTTTCTTTTCATTTTAATAATCTTTTTCTTTAATAAAAAGCCACGAATGAAAACTGTCATTCTTCTGCTAAAGCCTCACCTTTAGATGGCACAGTGGCATTTTCGTAGCTTCTTTGCTTCTCATGTATCAGGATTGGCATCTCAGAATCATTTTTACTGCAAATTAAAGCAAATGAAACCACTAAGAAATAATAAATTAAACAAACTCTTTGACAAATCCCATACACTATTTTGTAATGAAATTTTCCACCTTTGCGGGGATTTTCAGGAGAATATATCCACTGAATTTGTCTTTTAGCAAAGAATGATGAGGTGTAGTAAACATGATACGTTGCTTTCTTGTGTTGATATTATAGGTCCTTTTGAAAATTATCTGCTCAATTTGAAGGCAAGGAGATTGGATAAATAATTGCTCTGAATTTCACGATCAGATGAGGTAAAAATCCCAAACAATTTCTCAAGTAAAGGTAATGCTAATGGTATTGCTGATGGTAAATTAGCAGCTATGGAAAAAGCCCTTGGGATTTGATTAACGCTTAGGATACCAACCAGGCTGCGATGGTTGGGAAGATGATTTTCAAGAAGAAGACAGACATTCACTCAAACACAGCATTTGGCCCCTTGTAACTAAATTAGGGCACAACTACCACCATCCACCCATGAGAATTTTCTTTATCAATGAGTAAGAAGGGATAGAGGTAACCAGGGATGTGCAGTCACTAGAGGTAGGGGAGGTGTGGCCTCACCAGTCATGAGGAAAAGGAAAGAATTTTAAAGAATTTTTTAAAAATAATTAAAGCCAAGGTAGTTGCTGCTAGATTCCAAGTCACAGTGACTTGGAGTCTGCTTAGTGTTAACTATAGGAGGAGACGAGAGAACTAGGGGCTCCTGTGCATAAGGAATTTTTCGCCTTTTAAGAGTTAAGAAAGGGTTAAAAAGCGAAAAATTTCATATGCAAAGGAGGCACGTGATTCTCCCACCTCCTGATCTGGGAGCAGCAAATCATGCGTTGCACTTGAGTGACTGCGCAATCTAGCAGCAGGAGCCTTTCTTGTAAAATGTGCCTGTGTGAGCAAGTTCAACTCTCCACTTTGCATCGCGGGAGCCGCCAAGAGCAGAACCATCAGAAGACTTAGAGGTCTCTTATTTCCCCATTAACCTGCAATATCTTTTAGTTTAAATTAATATTTGCAGAGAATAATTCTCAAAGTATTCATACAGCTATGGCTATGGAAAATGATAAGAAGTTAGAATGTATTCCAAATAATTGTCCGGCGGGGCACTTTGCATTGCGGGAGCCGCCAAGACCCAGGTCTGCAGCAAAGGCGCTTGGTGGCTCCTGCGATGCAAAGTGCCCCGCCGCCGCTGAGGCCGACATTCACGCCACCGCCGATGCCGTCGCCTGCCCGCAGCATCAGCAGCGGTGTGAATGTCGGCCTCGGCGGCGGTGGGGCACTTTGCATCGCAGGAACTTCATCGGCCACCGCTGCCACTTCCTCCGCTGCCGCTGCTTTCCCCTGTGCCCTGGCCATGGCTTATGCCGCGTTCAGAGTGCTGCCCTTTCCAAAAGCCCTGCCGAAGCCCCAGCACTGTGTCTGCTATAGAGTGGGACGCGTCCCGCCTGTATGGCAGACACAGCGCCGGGGCTTTAAAGCCCTGCCGCTGTGTCCGCCATAGAGCAGGATGCGTCCTGCCTGTATGGCGGACATAGTGGCGGGGCTTCAGTGGGGCTTTTGGAAGGCCGCACCAGGGCTTTGCCTCATCAGCCATAAAGCTCACTGCACGTCACTGGAGGAAACGTACAGGAAAATGTTATTGCCTGGCCCCATTGCTATCCCTCCATATTGTGGAGGAATTGACTTTTGCAAATAATGGCCACTAAACTGGTCACATGGACATAGAATGTAAACTTTCATGCCTCCTATTGAATGGGGAAATGAATTCTGGGTATTGTGTGAGACAATGAATCTGCACTAACAGGAAACTCTCTTTAGAGCAAACATGATAATGAACCTGGCAGCTGTGGAAAGTTGAAGCATTCTGTGTGCAGTTAGAGGATGTTCTTGGCAGCATGAATTTGACCTGATCAATGTTTAGTGAAGAAGGTTTTATAACAATAACAGAGAAAAGGAAAGAAGAATAGAGATTTATTAACAAAAATACAATATAGGAATAGGCAAATATACATATGTATGTACATATGTATGTACGTACATACATAAGTACCTAATTGCAAATAACTGAGGACATCCTACCAGGATGAGAGTCAGAGTGCATCAGTCTGTGCATGTGTGTCAAGGAAGAAGGACGTTATCTCAGACTAGCAATCTCTTTGACAAAGAGCAGGGAATGGTGACAAACAAAATGAGGATACAGAGTATGTAACTGTCCATCTTCTCTCTTGATTGTTCCCTTCTGGTCAATTGACCATGAGCGACTGAAGAGTCATTGCTGTTGGAATTAGGCTTCCAATATACCCTAAGTTTAGTGGAGTGACATGCTAACTAGCATGTAGTTGCTAACTACCATGTAGATGATAGAGGATAATTGACTGTCTTATGTTTTTAAGCCAGATAATCTTTTCACCCTCTTTAATTCTACATTCTATGGAACCGAGGGCTGTCAGAATTGGCTGAACACCAATCACAATGATCAAATCACATAAGAGACCTGAAAAATGTCAGTATCCTGGCATGATTTCTCTATAATTATTATAGAGACAATAGAAATGTATAAATATCTAAATAATTTAAATAGGGGGAAAGATGGACAATTGTCACTTTATCTCTCTGCCACTGTGCCAGTTAAAGGTGAGGCTGCATGGCTGAATGTTGACAGCTCTTGTTCCTATTCTCCTACCAGTGAGAAAGGTCATTTTAAAAGTTAAGTATATTCTTTTCTTCCCAGGTAATAATTGTACAGATTGAATTGTTTGATTTAAGCAAAAGAAAAGCCAGCCAAATTATATATCAAAAAGATTAGCTAAGAAAAAACCACAAAATGCAAACTTTCAGGGAGAAAAAAATCTCAGTTTGTCTTGTTTTTTTCAGTCAAGAGTTAAAAATAATGTTCCAGATTAATAGGATGTTGTTTTGCTGTTGTAAACAGAAGAATATGATATATTCCTAAGAGAACATTTATTTCTTATATTTTTACTGCTTTTAACCTTGTAAGCCTCCCATAGTCTTACAAAGTTAAAAGTATCAAGTTTGGCAGCAAATACATTTAATTAATAAATACATTTCTCAGTCCATAATTTAATCAAAAAGCCCATTCATTGTGAAACTGTAAGATCTTTGCAAATCCTTCAGAACTTCAGTTTTCTCAGCAAACTGAAGGAGTTTGTACAAATGCATGCATTCAGAAACATGTAACTGAAGCAGCTGAAAGCATGAAGACAGCTAGTTTAAAAAGTGGGGTTCCATTCATATACCTCATATGTCAAAATTTTGCAGTTGGTAGGATTTGCAGAGTCCTAGAATCTGCATATGAAAGATCTTGAACTCAATAACTGTACAGTTCCAGTAAAAATGTATTTATAGATCTAGACTGGATGGCTTTCAAGGCATAGCCAAACTAATTAACAAGCAAACCATAACATAGGACTAAATACAATTGTCCTTTTCCAGTACATCTCCCTGCTTTGTAATACCAATTATGAAGTGTTAGTTACAGTCTGCTACTGCCAGATGTGCACAAGTTTAGATGCTGTTACTTACGCTCCTGCCAATTCTTTTTCTAAGTCTAATGCTGTTCAAAGAGGATAGTAAAATATAGACAATCTCTTCTCCAATGCACAGTTAATGTACATTTATAGATGAAGTGGTGGCCTCTCAACTAATATAGCTTATATTTTTATTTGAACATCTGTGCCTTATCAAAGGGAATTTCTTATTTTCTGAGATGAAAGCAATTCAAGATATCTAATCTCTTGTATACTGTTTCCAATAGATCTACCTTTTCACTTTCTGCTTTTTTGTGTGTTATGGACATTCTTTTCTAGCATTGACTTCAATATACTCAAAGCTGCATGTGAATACAGAAAGGTATAAAAGGTTTTTTATGTAACCTAATGCTAATTAAGCACATTCTCACTTTGTAGACAACTTAGAAGCTACAACTACTACAATAGGCAGCAGTCCCACAGCTGGTAGATTGATCCCTACATTGCCCAATGACATCAATTTTATGTCACTGCATAGGCTTCAGTGTTCAGTGTTAGTCATTTACTTTAAGAGTCTACGTGGCATACTATTACTTTAGTACTGTCATATCCAAAATGAGTTTGACTGTCCTGTAAGTTGTCAAAATAAGACTGTTTAGGATGCTGCCACCACACCAAATGAAAAAGCCAGGAGGCAGCTTCTTAGATTATACCCCAAACTCTGTGAAACATGCTGCTCCAAGGAGATGCTCTTAGCTTCTTCACACCCAGATTTTAGAAAACTTCCAAAAGTCCACCTTATTTTATGAGCCTTTGATGCTCTTGTGCTTCATGGAGAAGGGCTTTTTACTTCTTTTTCTGGCTTTACATTTATGAATTGAGATGAGATGACAATCTGCTTATTGAGTTTCTTGTAACTTGATCACTTCCCAGGGCTGTAGGATGAGATGATGTGTTAATAAATGAATATTTGTGCTTAGCTTCCTTCACCTTTTAATGTTTTTCAGAACTATCTTTTAAGATTGAATGAGCGTTGAAGAATAAGTATTCCTTTTACGGTGAGAATGATGATACTGACATAATTATAAGCTACAATGCATACTTCTCTCTAATACCTATATGAAATAGAAATATTATCAGAGGTTTTTTTATTTGATATTTATTCATTTGTATCTGGCATATGTCCATTTCCTCAGAATAGCTCTTTATTAGCTCTCTAGATGTTGCGAAAGTACAACTTCCACCATCCCTTAGCATCAAACTGACTAGGTGGAATTACCTAGAACTCTAGTTCAACAACTAGAGGGTCATTGTCAAGCTCCAAAAACCAAGAAAAACGTATTAAGGTTCTTCTAAGTTGCTTCCTTTATTGTTCCTCACCTGCAGACAGAAATATTGCCAAACTAAAGCAAACTTTAGCATAATTAAAGATGTATTTTGAGAACTCCTAGAAATGAACTACTTTAACTCTTTTCTTCTCAATCAAACGATCTAAATTTCATTGTCTCTTGCTCCTCTAAAATATATTACCTCTCTCCTTGGAATCCAGATTGCATTCCACGAGTAACAGGCATGAGGAAATCTATTGTAATGAACAATCTGGGACTTTACACTCCAGTGCATTTGGAAGGCAGGATCATATGCTCTGACTCTTAGTAGTCAAGCAGCATGCAATCCAATTGCTCATGCAATATATTTATTCAAAATATTTTGATTGCAATCAATCATGCCAATATCACTGAGGGACAACAAAAAATAGCTTGCTGACATTCATGCCAAATTGACATTTTATCTTGAACAAAACATTGTTCCTATAGATGATGGACTTTTGACATTTCTGGAGCCAAAAGCTGATTCTTCAAATTAAAGACTTTGTATTATTCTGACTTTACAGACCCTCCTCTCTGTTTTTCCAATTTTTCTTTCTTTTCCTGAAAATGGGATTATGCATGCAAACACTGTCAACATCAGCAGTTTCATTGTCAACACCAGCATTTTATCCTGATACATCAACCCTTACAGAGGGCCTCCTGCTACCCTTTTGCGCATTTCTCTCTGACTTCTAGGAAATCCAATCTCCAGAAAGATCCTTCCATAAACCTGCTTCTATGAGCTATTAATTGGGCATATCATATCTATTCCTCACTTCATATTTAGTAAGCTTTATTGTCTGCTAATCCCAGCCAGGTAAAGACTGAAATGTTTTGATACTGAACCAGGAAGTCTTGCATTCAAATCCATATTTAATCACTGGAGAGTTTAATGTAGTCATTTGCTGGCAGACAAAGCTAATTTAAAAGATTGTTGTGGAAATAAAATAAGGAGGGACCTCTTTGCTATATATACTGTACCACCATGAAACCTCAACATGGGACAAAATGAAAACAACTATAGCAAATGAAATTAATATAGTAATAGTGATCAGAAGTATAAATATTAAGAATGAACTGCTTGCAAATGTCATGTATCATGTGGCAATATAAAAAACAGCGACTATAAATAACTTTAAAACTTATTTTTCTCCACCCCTACAAAATAACCCTTTTTCTTCACATGATCTGATTAATAATAATAGCCATATAATTTCCTATTCGTTTCCTTTATTCATATCAGAAGCATCACAAATAAAATAAGGCATACTATACGATGTAAAATATAAAATACAAGCTTAAAATATGTACAAATTAAACAAATCTTGCCCAGAAACTAGCAACATGAATTGCATTTTGTCATGCTGCCATGAGGTCCTCAAGTGAGCACTGATTGGGACACAAAAGGCAGGTATATATATCTGCTGTTGTCTGTATGTTACCACAATTGTAAAGAACAGAAGCCACTGGATAGTCCACGTTCAGAGTATCTCTGGATCTTGCTGTACCCATATGCAATGATTTCCATACTTACCAGCTTTCATCAGGCCCAGGTGTCAGCTCTTGTTGGTCCCATCCAGCAATGGTTCCTTGCAGTGATGGGTTTCAAAAAAATTTAGAACCTCTTCTGTAGCTGGGGCCTGCTTTGTGGGAGTGACTTGCCGGCCATGTGACCGGGTGGGAGTGGATTGCCAGCCATGTGACTGGATAGGCGTGGCCAACTTGTAAAATGTGGTGAAACTCACTTAACAGCGCTCTTGCTTAGCAACCAAAATGTTGGCTCTGAAACACTGGCATTTGAAACACACAAGTCTAAAAGCTGCCAAGTTACAAGACCCTTGCACCTCTAACCCTTTAGAAAAAAAAACCAGGGGTGTTCAAGCTTTAAGACTTGTGGACTTCAATTCCCAGAATTCTTCTTCCAGTCATGTTGGCTCAGGAACTCTGGCATTGAAGTGTACAAGTCTTAAAGCTGATAAGTTACAAGACCCTTGCACCCCTAACCCTTTAGAAAAAAAACCCAGGGGTGTTCAAACTTGGCAACTTTAAAACTTGTGGACTTCAACTCCCAAAATTCCTCCTCTCGCTCTTCATCTTGATGATATGCGGATGGGCGGGGGGAGGGAGCTGGAACCGGTTCTAAATAGCACTGTAGATTTGTAGAACCTCTTCTATAGAAGAGGTTAGAACTGGCAGGAACCCACCCCTGGTTCCTTGTAGCTTTCCATACATTCACTCTCCTGTTGACCTAAGGAAGCTTTTCCTGGATTGTAGTCTCTGATGAACTGATTGTGGGCCATAGAGAGGGTATTGTCTTGATATTGATGATTTGAGTCTCCCTCTGAATGCTGCTGCTTCTCTGCGAACAGAAGGTGGGACAAAGCCAACTAGGTGGTAGATCCTATAGAGAGGGGTAGGATTAAGGCAGAGGTGAGTTGCTGCCGGTTCAGCCGGGATTGGGCGAACTGGTAGTAGTGGTGGTGGGAGGATCCACCTGCCTGCCTGGACGCTTCTGTGCATGCACAGGAGCAAGCCCGAACTGGTAGTAAAAAAATTAGCAACCCACCTCTGGTTTAAGAGATCCAGTAAATTCTGTTAGCTTCATTCAGAACAACATCTACTTTGCCAGCATGTGCTGATTTATACCAGAATGAGCAGGCATATTTGCCTGCTGAGTAGCAAAGAGCTAGAAGTGTTGTCTTAAGGACCCTTGATTTGGCATCCCAGGTATGGCTCATTAACTTCCTGAAGATGTAATTTCATCCATTGACCTTCAATTTAGGGTTGGTGCAGTGCTGCTTATGTTATGGATTAAACATTTTTATAGGCCCTTTTATTTCCTATTAAAAAAATAAAAATAAAATAAATAAATAAATTGCATTTTTATTCCTTATAAAATGCTAAAATGGGGGGAAAACTGTATAAACCATGAAAATATGTATTGTAGTCATTGAACTGAATTTACTGTAATGCGTGTTTTATTCAGATTCATGGATATATGACATCATTGCACTGACAAATTAAGTCAATAGAAGTTGGAAAGGCTAGCTGAGGTCCCTGACGTTCAAAGAAAAAGTTTTTAAGGGGGGCATATTAATATTATTATGGTATGTTGCACAGTCAGCCAAATTTCAGAATGGATTTGGTATTTTTGTCTGCCTATCGAGTCCTTCCCAAGTACCTGAAAGATGTGGATATTTGATGATATTACAGATATTGTCAAAGGATATAAGCTGCTCCAGGTAAAGCTGCTTTTTGCAATTGATTGATGATGAAATTGTCAATGGCAATAGTGTTCAAGAGGTTTTCCAAATTTTTTGGATTGCACCCAAGGTGCCTATTACTTTTGGTACTACCTTTGCTTTCTTTTTTGCAATCAGTCTATTTCTATTTGCAGGTCTTTGTATTTAGTTATCTTCTCCAGTTCTTTCTCTTCTATTCTGCTGTCTCCAAGTACTGTCAGCTAGACTTTTTTGTTTTCCTTATTACAATTGTTAAGTCTGGGGTATTATGTGGCAGGTGAATTACTGAAAAGGGAATTACATAAGAAAATAGCAGAATAATGGTACTTCCAAGTTGGCTGATGACACCAAAGTGCTTCAAACAGAAGAAACCAAGAAGACCCAGAAACTTTCAGTATGTCTCATTATTATATACTCCTTGACTTTATACATATATAAATAAGGCCAAAATATGGTTTTGAACTTGATATCACTGCTGAAAGAAATATTGGGATCATCATATGAAGCTATTGAAAATTATATTTTGATGATAAAACAACATCTTAAAATGGATGTTGAAAATCAAGCCAAAGTGATTATGTCTTTAAGTCACACATTAGAGAATCTCCATGGGTTTCAATCTCACATACAGTTATAAAGTATGGTAGAACACCTCTCAACAAAGCCAAATGAGCATTCCAACTGTTTTCTTTATTAAGCTAGCAAAGAAATTGAGTGATCAGATGATTCTAGCCAGGAAAGATCTTATATACATTTCATCAAACTGTTTCATATTCAAAGGAGTATAGGTTATTGAAAATCTATTTACAATCATCAACATAAGGAAGGATTCATCTTTGAATGTGCCTGCTTGTTCAGAGAAGAGAAATGACAGTATCTTAGAGACATGGATGCCCAATAATAGCCTCTTATTGTAATCGTTTGACTCTTCCTGTTCTCTAAATGTAGGGAAAGCCTGAAGATGTATTATCTTCATCCTTAAATAATGATATTAGATACCTGGAAAACTTCTAGTTGCATAGAAGTTTGATCTTCCTTACATAAGAAATGAGAAGAATGCTGCATTGCAGATGGTTGATATCTCCCATAGCTTTCTAAGTTCCATGAAATTCATAATGTTTTTAATATACATTCTAAGACTACTAAAAATTAATAAAACAAAAGTGGATCCTGGCCTTCATTAAAATATCAACAGAATATTATTCCCCATTGTTCTTTGGACTAGAAAGCAGGAAACTCTGGATTCTAGTCCTGCCTTAGGCATGAAAGCCAGCTGGGTGACTTTGAACCAATCACTTTCTATCAACCCAACCTACCTCACAGATTTCCCTATTGTGGAGAAAATAGGAAGAGAAAAGACTATTAGATACAGTATGTTCATTGCTTTGAGTTATTCATAAAAATAATAACTGTGGGCTATAAAAAAATAATATTACAGTACCAAGGCCAATTTTGTCTCCCCAGATTCCATAGTGCTCCATATAACTTCTATAGATGGAACTCATAATAGAATCTATGGTTTTAAAAAAAAGTTATAAAAGTGGCTGCCATTCTGTTATTTTTGTCCCAGACCATTCAGGGCTTTATGAACAGGAATTAACAGGTAGGGGGTCAGAAATTCATGGAAACGTTTAGAATTTGTTTAAGGATGAACGCTACATTATCTTAAAGCATAGAGCAGGCACTATCCTTAAAGCACAGAGTAGATATGATACTATAGCAATGGTGCTTCTGAATCATTTGTTACAATCAAAATACAGTGGTGTTCTTTGGCACTGAATTAGGTTGCTCCACCTTACTTCTAGCTGACAAAATTAAACAGAAATTTCCTAATTTCATTTTGGTTTAATGTGCTAACTATAATATAGAACAATGCTTCTTTTTAATGTGGGTTTTAGGCATTCTTTGATTTCTAAAACAGAAAGGCCTTTTGGGCAGACGAAGGGGAAGAGAAATGAAATCAAGATGCATAAATCACTTCTAATTTTACAGAATTTATGGATATAAGTCTAAAATGCACATCATTGATATTAATTATCCAAATTAGAGTTTAAGAATAAATCACTTTGATTTGGCACCTTTCCTCTTCACAGTTTTTTTTTTTCAATTTGACATTTTCATTTAAAACATTAAGATTCTCTCGAGTCTTTGTGACTAGATTCTAGTTTTCTTGGCAATATTATCTAGAAAACTATCTATTCCTCTTGCAGAACACCCAAATGAAGATATATTAGTGGAAGAGATTCTTCACAATGTCTTTTTAAAAATATTTATTAATGGAAAGATGCCAGTCTATACTAAGATGTCTCATATTTGTGATTTGATTGCAAGGGTTGGCTTGCATTTCTAATGGAAGAAACTAATAATCTTATTCTGCCTATTTCATAGTACAGGGCGGGGCATAACCTTTTCCTAGGGGGTCACAGCAACACTTGTAATAACAACACAAATAATTCATACACCATTTGAAAGCCCATCAAAAACTGAGTTTATTGACATGATTTAATAGTCAGTATGACCACCATTAGCCCTTCGAACAGCATTCAAAGGAGGTAGATAAGAACACAACAAATCTTCAAACAGTTCCGTTCGATTTTCCAGATTTTTCAACACAGTTTCCAAATTCATTCTCAAAGTTTCAACCGAATATCAATTTTGACCTTGCTCCTGAATCATCAGAGCTTCCACTTCATCCTTAATTATGGCCCCAATGTTCTCTGCCGGATTGAGATCTGGCGAATTTCCCGGCCAGACGTCATTGCCCCAAAATTCGACATTGTTTTCCTTTAACAATTGCTGAGTCGCATTTGCACGCATGCAAGGAGCTTTGTCATGAAGAAAGACAGCCTCACCAACCACCAAGACATTGTCTGGATCACTGAGAAATGGAATGACATTCTCCAATAAAATTTTCTCACGGAAATAACTGCCATCCCAGGATTCCCCTTTATCCTTCAAAACCCAATGCAGTTTCTTGGCTGTGAAAATGACGAAAATCCCGATGCAAGTCGGATTGCGAACGATTTGTCGATATCGTTCATGTTTGGCGATGTCGTCGACGTCTTTAGCCCAAATTCGATCGTTCTGGAAATTCGGTTTTCGAATGGCATAAACGAAGAATTCGTCAGATGGCGCCAAATGAAGAAAATCTTCCTCGGTCCATTCAGACAACCAATCGCACAACCAAAGCCGATCTTGAACGTGTGTTTGAGTTTTCAATGGTTTGCAAATGACGTGGAATGGCTTCAAACCTTCTCGTTCTCGATATCGGCCGATTGTCCTTTGATCAACTCGTTTTCCACGAATTTGAAGGATTTCTTGGGCCACTTTTCGGTTTCCTTTTCGTTGTTTGCGACTGCCAGTTGCAATGATGGCTTTGCTTTCTTGGGACAGTTGCAGAGGACGCCCTTCTCCAAATTTTGTGAAACATTCTTGGGCTGTTTTGTTCCAATTATCAGTAACCCAATCCGGATGACGTTTCAATTTGTTTGCAATCCATTTTCGATTGATAAACGTCGCTCCAGCATCGCGAGCCTCTCGAAAGGCAATGCATTTTATTCTGTTAATGATCCTTTGTTCTTCCGAATCGAATTTTCCAGCCATTCTTAAAGCAAATTTAACATTTAATAGCTCATTCAATTCAGTTTTTTATGGGCTTTAAAATGAGGTGTCGCGGAAGTTGTAAACTGCTGTCGATCTTGCTGTGACCCCCTAGGAAAAGGTTATGCCCCACCCTGTACATTGAATCATAGGAAGTCTTCTACCCCAAGTACCTGCCCAAGGCTGGATATCTTGTCCAGGACAAATGGATGTCAAATCTTTTCTTGAAAATTTCAATATTTAAGGGAGTCCTAGACTTGACCTAATAATTGTTGAGAAAACATTGCTATATAGTAAAACAAAAACAAAAAAATCCAAGACATAAACCCTCAGTTTATACTAACTATAATGCCTAAAACGCGTCTTGGGATTTTGGGATCAGTATGAGTCTGCTATACAATATCCCTCTTAATGCTTAGCAGGATCTCTACTTGACAAGGAGTGTTATTTTGAGAATTGCTTGAAAAAGATCTTCTGTGGAACTTTATTTTGTTATCATTTGAAGCATAAATGGAAACAAACATTATTTTTCCAGATTCAGTCTGAAAGATCAATATTATGAATCTTCCTTCCTCAGATTGTACTTGTTTCTCTAAAGTTCATGGTAAATTCTTCACAGCTATAGTTAGCCCATTTTTTCCATCTGTCCAAAGGAGACCACAAACTTTTGACTGAGATGAATAAATAAGGAAATAGTATACAAACTTCTTTCACTCAGTTGCCAATTTGGAACCAGTCTGTTTTGCCATGTTCTATTTGTATTAGGGCTTCCAGACCAGGTTTCTCATGAAGACAGTTATCTAAATACAACGACTTTATGTTTAGGTGACAAATACAATGGCTAAAAACTTCAAGTAACATAACTGAGGACTCTTCTACCTAAGAAAATATAACTGTAAATGAGATTCTAATACTTTTAGAAATGTGACAGAAATTTAAGTCACTATTAAACTACTCAGCCAGGGCTGCTGATTGTCCACCATAGATGAATGATTTCTAACTAGTTAATAGTAAGAAGAGACTGAGAGAGAAATTTAAGATAACCAGGTTCCAGAGTAAACCACTAAGCAAGTTAACAAAGTTTGCTAATAGGAATTTGCCTGTGGGGTTTGGTAGAGAGATCCAAATACAATAGTGCTCAGTACCACCCATGGTGAAGAAAAGTAAAATGAATCATGATGAAATACTATGGCATAAACTCTAGCTCTTCCTACTGATGTCCTGACATCAGATGCATAAGTCATGTGGGTTTTGTCATAACATTCCAATACAAATAATGTTATCATTTGCTCTCTCTCTTTCCACAGATGCCTATATATCCTTAATACCTTTTTCTTTAAGAGCTTGCATTTGGCTAATCTGAAAGCCCAAGAGAAATAAGAAAAAAGGCTGGCTCTTTACTAGTAGAAGATAAAAGTGAACATGGCCAGATAGAAATTTACACCTTAAAGGCCCTCAGCAATCTGGCATATATTTGCAGCAGCGAAATTCTTGTCTTCCTCTCTGAAGGGCATAAAAATATAGTTATGCTAACTTGATAGCTCATTGCTACAAATAATTGAAAATAAATATGCACTGCCAAGACCCATCAGTTCATAATGTATACTGTCTGTCAGGCTTCTCTCTGGTAGATCGGACAGGCACCAATTGTATAGGCTTACAATAATGCAGAAACTTGAGATACGTAGTTTATTACAGAAAAGCTAAGAAGCCATTACTAAATAACTTCAATTACAGCTGTGTATCAAGTGTGAATCTTATTTATAATACAAAACAGTTAATCAGAAAATGTGTGCCTCTTTTTCAATAGGCTGGATAGCACGAACAACTGCAATGAATGATTCCTTCCTAAGATAGTGAGAAATGCTACTACCAAGAACAACAGTTGCCACATACCATAATCATGTATTTAAAATTTAGGAAGAAATCTCAAAACCTTGGAGCTTATGTTATCTCATCAAAGAACATAAAAAGTGAATGACTGACTAGATAAACGATATATGAGAGAAGTTACATTAATTGGCCTTTGGATTAAATACTTGTATCATTTACAAATAAATTGTGAGCATTTAGCCATACATTTCATGGCCTTTGTTGTCTGTACACCAAGGGGAAATAAATTAACTGTGTTTGAACTCTTAGTACAGGAAGGAAAATATGATTTAACAGACTTAGTAAGATAAGTCCCATGATTGTAGTACAACAGAATATAATTTGTTCAGAAGAAATGCAATCCATAGAAAGTGATGATAAATCACTTTGATGATAAATTTTACTTCTGTTCAGAAATCTAGCTAATGGGCACACATACATACTGTATATGGCACTATTACCTACTTTTCACAAATGTTTAAAAAGCATGATCTTTAAATAACTAACAGTGAGGATCTAACAACACTTGTTTTGTGCATTTCATCTCAGGTATTATTAGCATATCTGCGCTACTTACAAACATGTATCATGTTATATTTTAACTACATAGCAATGGAAATCTTTCCATCATAAAATTTATCCTGGAGTACAAACTCAAAAAGAGTAAATAAGCCCAGGTAATGAAATTCAACATCCTATCTGCAATTTTATTTCCAATCCTAGAGAGGATGATCAATGCATTCATCTAGTTCTCTTATATGGTTTCATATCAAACATAAACATCTTTCATCTTATGCATTTATTTAGCTCTCTTTTGCAGTTTCACACCAAACATGCACATTTTTTATCTTGTACAGCTTCACACCAACATGAATATATTTCAGACAGCTGAGGATGCATGCATACATCTACCATACTTTAGCTCCATAAGTGAGCAGAGAATAATTTTACAGCTCCTTAAGGGAATGTCCCTTCATTGTAAACATAATATATATTCAGAATAATGTGTGAATATACCAATGTCTAACTACTAAGCATAAAAACATAGATTTGGACCATGCCATAAGCACAGAAACCAAATAAAAATTTCAAACTAGTCATGTGTCTACTTAATTTTCATGTCATCTAATCCATACTGAATCACTTGATCCCATTTATAATGGCCAACATCTAAAGTTAAGGAATATTTTCAGATAAAACACAGTATCCCTCAAAAGCCAGTCCTAGTTTATAGCCCAAATTTGCATCCATAGTTTCTTCTTCACTCCATTTCACTTAACACCCTAAATCTTATTCACTTCTGAATAATTTCTGAATGAAGTAGTTTAACATCATTTTCCATCAGGATATAATCTTTTATTCTATGAATGCAACTAAGGTTAAAAAAATCCTGCAATAGGATAAGATTGTAGCCCAGGGATTGTATCATTTGATTAACTGGAGAGTGTTGGTTAAGATGCCAGCTTTTTGGTTTTACTTTTCTTTTTATTTTGTATCACCTACAATAATATTTCACAAGATGGGCATCCATGTTAGCCTTTTAAATAAATAAATAAATAAAATTCAGACATTTCTTCTTCTATATTAAATTAAGAATCAACTATATGAATCCTTTTCAAATCACATTTGGATCTGAGAAAAGCTGAAGGCTTGAGCTGTGCAAAGCAGCATACTTTCAAAAACTATAAAGGCTACTGCAATCTTCAGAAATCTTGGTGCAGTTGTTTTGAGGACTGTCCCCGCCTCCATTGTCTGTGTAAGATGTCCTGCTGTAATATTATTGCTGAATTGTACCTATATCTGGTAATTACCATAATAAAGGATTTTGGTGTTTGTGTGTGAAATGTTCAAACAAAAATTCTGCTGGGCCTACCAACAAACATAATTGGTATGAAGGCACAGATGACCTGGGAAAACCTTTGAAGTAGCCTTTGAAGTAGTCATGTCAAATCTTACAGATGTTGTAGCTGACTCTGTCTTCAGAAGTGGTGGTGTGTTCATCTCACCTGTGAAGCACACCTCAAGCTTCTTAGCTTACGAAACTGTGATGATTTGGAATTAAATAAATAATGTGAAGACAATACTACTTACAGGAGTGTTTGCAGGATGTCTGCCTCGTGATCACAGCTCCACAATGGAGTTTCTCATCTTGATTTCCTTGCCCATAGTTTCTGGACTCTACTGATTACTTATTTCTGAATGCCTGTATTCAGCGTCATTACAAAAGAGCCTAGGAGTAAAAATGAAAATATTTCCATTGGGAATATTGTTCTAGAGGTTAATGAGGAGCTAATGAGGCAGTGCTTAATACTTTTAAACTTTCTATAATTATGAAGAAATACTGTATTAAAGAGTAAACAGAAATATGTGGTAACCATAAAATCCCATAGAATTGCACGATTTAAAGAAAATCTGAAAGTATAATTTATATTAGAGATCATTTGAATGCAATCAGGCAAGTGGGCAACAGCTCAAAAAAATACTGTGATGCAAATTCAAATCTCAAGTTACAAATGAGTTCCAAGAGAGGCAATGATTATCTTGAAGTTGTTGTACTGAGATGAACCGAGCTGACAAGATAAACATACATCTCATCAGATCAGGAATATTCATAAACATCTCACTCTTCTCATCTCTTTAGCTTGCATTCTTAGAACCATTTAAGACGACTCAGTATGTAAATCATTCTAATCTGAGAGTTAATTTTTATTTCATCTCAATTACTGAATATTTGTTTACAGTTACTGTACTTTAGAAACATGTTCTACATTTTAATCTCCCCAGTTCTAGAGAAAAGGAAAATTTGCATGGAGCACTGTCACAGGCTCACCAAAAATGAGTTGTGAGCCTATCTTGCCATGAGGGAATGCCTGCCTTTATTACTATTGCAAATAAATTCCTTCTTCTTTGCTCACATTAAAAAGGAGTTGTTTGAAGTTTGGCCTTGTCCCAATGCCTGCAGAGAATTGCTTTCACATCATTCCATAGCCAATAATTTCCTCTGTGTCAATGAATTTCTGAAGCTGTTTGCTCTGCCCATAATTAACTGTTATGCACTCAACTGTTATATCTGCTCTCAAAGTGTTGTAAGGGGAGCTTCTCAGGAGCCCCTCAAATATAATTCTAGTTCTTCTCCACAACTGCATATGAATTCCATGGTTTCTGCTCCATGACAATTCCAAAAATACATTTGCGTGGGATGAAAATATCAGAATATTCACCAGAAAGATAATATTGCTGGAGAATTTTCCGCAAACCCACCAAAACCCAACCAGAGAAAATGGAAGTGCATCAAAGAAATGTTTATTTGGAGCAAGAATAAGAATTATCCTTTACAATAGGCAGAATGTTAAAGGAAAAGAACACAGAAAACAGTGTCAGGGGTATCTATGGAAGGGTCTGTAAAGACAGAGTGGTGACATGTGACAAGCCAGCCTCCCTCAGCAGCCAAGAAAGAAACCACTTAACTCCATTTCATAGAATTAAGAGTACTTTTACTGGTTATGAAAAGAGAGCAGCTAAGCAAAGCAAGATCGGAGGCAAAAGCGTGCCAAATCATAGATATCAATTTGTGACCCAACCCCCTCCACCTGGTAACCCCATCCTTAGTCCAATCTGCAAATCCCTCAGGTGTCATGTGAGTTCCAACCTCAAAAAGCATCATCAGGTTGGTATGCAGGACAGTTAGCCTTGGCGGGCCCAATCACTATCTCCAGCATGCGCAGTAGATGGTGAGAACAAAACTCCCTTTTCATAATCTCTCCTGTACTTAAAACTTCCCTTCCCAAATACCATGCCTCTCCCCCCCCCCCATTTCAATGGCAGCCGAAAGCAAGTAGCGAAACAGAGGCTGACAATAACCATGTGACTAAAGCCCCACCCCTTTTTTACCTGGGTCACAATATAAAAAGCAGTTTATTACAATATTTCTTACAAAATGTGAAGTTATATGAGGAATTCTTGCAAAATTATTAAACTACAACAACAAGCCATTTAAATAATTATCATTTAATAATTTAAATAATTCAAAAAATAATTTAATTTATATTAAATTATTATCTAATATATCCATTCTGTGTCTGTGGTTTGCTTTATTTTATTTTCTAAGGAAAATAAAAGTTCTTTCTTTTAAAAAGAACTTTTAAAAAGAACTTTTAAAAAGAATCGTTGTCACTTAACTTTAGTGGAAAATGTCCATAGTTAGGTTAAAAGCAACAGTTTCTGGGGGCAGAAATGCAAAGAATGTAAACAGGCCACTGTAACTGCAGACTGATTGTGGGAAATGCACCGCAAATTTTCCCAAAAGCCAAGAACAATTCAAGAAGAGTCACTGTAAATAAACCTAAAAGCATATAAGGAGGGCTACCAGCCCTAATTGGCACAGGCAAACAGTTATAGTCATCAACTTCTGACGTTATTAAGACATTTCAGTTCAAGCTAGGTTATGACATGTACTAGGAAGTTCCATCCACATTTGTTCCTACCATAGTAGTGGTGGGTTCCTGACTACGTGCATCTGGTACACTGTGCATGGGGCTGGACATCCTAGATGAGCATGTGTGCTGCCTGGTGGAGGTCGCACAGGCACCGCACGCTGTGGGTGAGTGAGCAAAGGGCCGGTCGCGATATTAAACGCCCATAGAATGTGGGCAGGTGGGCCAAACAAGCCACTGTACCAGTGTGGTGGCAGCATCTCCCCGCTACTCCCAGTACGGCCATACTGGGCCGTACCGCCCAGAACCACCACTGTACCATAGGAACCCAGCAAGGCTGACAGTTGTACTTTTGCTTGAGCTGTTTTCTGCATTAACTATAAGGGCATTAACAGCTTCCACTGTCCATCCTTCCTTCTTTATTATGGTTTTTTTAATCGGAAATGCCATACCATTTGTGTATTTTTCATTTAATTTTCAAATTTATGAATAAACAAAGACAGACAGGTACCAAGTTTTATGCTTTAATGGGACAGAAATATTAACTGGCTTCCACTGTTCCATAAACTATACTTCCAGAGAACTTGCATTAGTTTTTTTAGGTCAAATTCCATAAGTAATCAAGTTCCATCTGCCCTTATATCTATGCAGATGGATTTGTTGGTCTGTTTCATTTGCCTGAATGAATTGTGTGTAGCTACAGCAGAGGAAGAGAATCAGAAACTTTCCACTTCAAGTACCACAGTTCATACTGCTAAAATACTCTAAGCAAAAATTATTCTTGGGGCAAATTCCCAAGTCCGTGTAATGGATGAAACTTTGGATGAAAGTTTTTTCTAGATATATCTACCTGTGCTACAACCTACATACCATACATACACATCATGCTTTTTCCTTTTCTATATTATGCAACATGCAGAAAAAGTACTAAATGAAAGAATTTAAAATCAGATTTAAAATGTATTTAGACATAGTTTATATCAATAGCATGCTCTATACCTATTCACATATCTTTCTACCTATATTATGCATGCTCTTTACTATATATTCATCCTACATTCCAATTGTAGCTTTCTATACTGCTTATCAATAAATGGCCCTTCAAATTTTTATCATTACCACCCATCAGCCAATTAACTTTTTTATATAAACTTGTTAAATAAGATTAAGAAATATACTAAGTTACCTGCCTGTTTCCATGCCACATATCACATCTTCTACTAACTGTAAGAACATAATGTCTCAGTATGGAGACATTTTAATTTGTGTGCCATAAGCATATCCAAAGTCCAGTTCTATCCCAAGTATGCTCACACAGTTTTATGTAAGAAGGAATGCTAATCTTACAAGTCAATATACTGTAACCTTCATCACACAAACTAGGAGTTATATGGAAAAGACTGACATACTTGGGATATGTGCTTTTAACTTGATTTTCTGATGTTCTTGATTTTTAAAATAGGGTACTCCTTCACTGTGATCATAAAGATAGAGTAAAGGTGGCACGTGGTTCTCTCGCCTCCTGCTGCAGTTAAGCACTAAGCAGAGTCATCCACTGTGACTCTGGTAGCAACTACCTCAGCCTTTTTCCTTTTAATTTTCTTTTTCTTTTTCATGATGATAGTGGTGAGGCCCTGCCTCCCCTGCCTCCCCTGACTGCACGTCCCTGTCCTTCAGCATGGTTTTATTCATTTAATTAGAATAAATTGGCTCAAAACCACTAGCATAGATGGCTCCTGAGTCACATACAGGTCCCTCCAGGGATGAGTTGTGGTCCCCAATTTCTTTCCCAATAGTGTGTATGTATTAACCAACCTTCTACACATTAATATATGATAACTACAGAGTAGCAATGGTTTCAAGAGGACTGGATACCTAGTTATCTGTTTCTTTCTTTTCTTGGCTTCCTCTCAGCCTTCCTATCTTCTCTTTCCTTTCGTCTCAGGCATCCCTTAACTTTCTTTTATGTGGCTATTAGGTTTTGCATTGGGAGGCCCAATATGTTGCTGAAAAGCTACTGCATCCATCAGCCTTTGAAAGCTGAACATTCCTGGCTTAAAGCTACAATTTGTAAAAGAATGAGCTGTTCCATGAGTGCCGAAGTATAGCAGAAGTTTCTAAATTGTTTTACTATTATCCCTTACTGCAAGTATATATAGCATACTATTTGATTAATTGAATTTCATCATTTCTCAGGGACCTCAAAGCAGCTAACACTTACTGATGGTAGCAGCTAAACACAGCTGCTCCCGTATTACCAGTTGCGTTATCTGTTAAGATGATCATCTATCAGACATCTGACAGACACAGAAGGGAAAGGAGAGAAGTTTTGTCAAGCAAATGCCTTTCTGATCTTTGCAGCTTCTGTGTCTGTGAAGAGAAGGGGGGCCAGCTGAAGGCAGAACTGCTCCGTGCTGGAATTCTCCGGCTGCCTTGCAGCCCCAAGTAAGCTTCCCTCCCACTCAGTTCAAAGATTGAATTACTTGATTTCAAGACGAGCAGAATTCGTATGCAAGAGCATTAATTGTTTATTTAAATCTAGCTTCTTTTCTACAAGATCCTCTTCCGTTATTTTATCTATTTAAAGAGGCGTCTAAAATGGCGACGAGCCAGTTGAATTGCTGAGTAACATTGTTTATCTAATTATATGGAGTTTCAAAACTTCAAAGAAAGGGAGTGAATTTTGCCTCACAGCCAGCCAACAGATCTTTACTAATTAGTTTCACTTTTAAAGTTTTAAAAGACTATTTGCTAATATAGAGACATTCAAAACAGAGGTGAATATGCTGAACTGTTTCGTTACAATGCTTATTTTTTGAAACCTTCTGCAAACCTTCTGCAAAGTCCTACGAAGTTTATTAAAAAAAAAGAAGTACCTCATTCCACAACTGTACAGCGGGCCAGTAGAGTTTTCCTAATTGCTTGAAGATAAAGTTTGGAATGGCATCAAAACCAAATCCTAATCTGAAACCGCCCTCTTCCTCAGCCCCCAGAAGCACATCGCCAATACTTGGTACAAAGTCACAGCCACCATCCTCTATGCCCCCTACTGGAGAGTTACTAATGACAGAACTCTTTCTGAGAGAACTGAGCGAAGTTCATAACAAGCTGACTAACAAACTGACAAACAAAGTGGAAAACAAACTGAAAGAGTTCAAAGAGGAAATAAAAGGGGAGATAAAAGATGAGATAAAAGAACTTAAGGCTGACTTGTATGAAAAAATTGATACCAGGGTTGCTAAAATAAAAGAAGATATGCTGGGACTTGTAACTGTACTGACAGAACATGTTTCTGGAATCGAAGATAGTCTAGAGGATCTTAACAAAGCTAATACCAATTTGACATTCAAAACTGAGGTGGTGCAACAAAAAGTTGAAAACGCTGAAAAAGAAATTATTATGATACAGTACAGGCAGATGGAGCTGGCATTAAGAGTAAGGGGGTTGCGTGAGGATAAAAAGGAGAACTTGAAACAGATCTTTTCAGAAGCTTTTGATTGTCTGGCGGGAAGACCGGGGTCTAACTTTGACTGGCAGATCGATAAAATTAATTGCGCTAATTCTTGGGTGGCAAAACAGAAGCAACTCCCCCGAGATATAGTTATATATTTCACTACAAGAGAGCTCAGAAACATGATACTACAAGAGTCTTATAACACTAGGCTCCAAATTGGGGGCCAGGATTTGACCGTTTTGAAAGAAATACCACCTCAAATGCTAAGAGCCAGGAGAGACTATGCTTTTTTAGTGGAAGAACTCAGAAACCGTCAGATACAGTACAGATGGGACGCGCCATTTGGTATTATACTTACATTTGACAGGCAAAGATATCGTCTCAATTCTGTATGGAAAGCCTGAGATTTTTATCACAATATTTTGAAGGCGGGACAACCTGCCCCTTCTGGATCTGGAGAAAGACCACAAGAAGGACAAGACAGACAGCTAACCACACAACTACCAGAGAAGATGGATCATCTCCCCTCCCCAGAAGGGCAAGGTGTTATGGAACAAAGACCCAGCCATATGATTACCAGACAAATGGAAAAACAAGCTAAAAGGCAACAACCTCAACAATCACCGGCCATCGATCAAGGAGTTACAGCAACAAGCTCAGAAGCCGTGGGAGGAGCTAGGCCAAAGGTTAAACAGGCCATGCAGGAGGCTCTAAAAAAGCTTCAGGTAACCAAAGATGACAACTAAGATTTTAACATGGAACATCAATGGACAGAAGAGAAAGAAAATATTTCACTATCTTAAACAGTTTAAGAATGATATAATTTGTTTGCAAGAAACTCATATCAAATCAACTGATCAAAAATATTTGATTAACTCAAAACTTGGTCAACATTTTGCAGCCTCTGCTATGGAAAAGAAAAATGGTATAGTCGTATACTTAAGAAAAGACATCAAAGCTGAGCTAATTGAAGCAGATCCCTTTGGAAGATATATTGCGCTAGATCTAATCTTAGAAGGGAAAAAGACATTACTTTTGGGAATTTATGCTCCTAATCAACAGCAAGACGGATTCTATAGAAATCTTCATGCTAAATTAGTACAGTGGGACTATAGGTCTTGTATACTACTGGGTGATTGGAACGGTGTGATAGATACTAAAAGAGATAAGAAGACCTCTCGCCCAAACACCAAAATGCGAGCTAAGCTACCCAAACCTTTTTTTGACATGATGGATGACTTTGAATTTAGAGATATTTGGCGAGAAAGAAACGCAGAGGAATATGACTTCACCTTCTTCTCTGATAGACATCAATCCCTTTCAAGGATTGATTTTATACTAATCACTAATGATTTGCTTTCTACAGTGAAGAGGACAAAGATTGCAGCTAGGGTCCTTTCGGATCATAACCCAGTTTGGATGGAATTGGGAAGGGCAGTGCAGGCAAGAAGGTCTTGGAGATTGAAGTGCCGAGGTGGCGCAGTGGTTAGAGTGCAGTACTGCAGCCACTTCAGCTGACTGTTAGCTGCAGTTCAGCGGTTCAAATCTCACCGGCTCAGGGTAGACTCAGCCTTCCATCCTTCCGAGTAAAATGGGTAAAATGAGGACCCAGACTGTGGGGGCGATATGCTGACTCTGTAAACTGCTTAGAGAGGGCTGAAAGCCCTATGAAGCGGTATATAAGTCTAACTGCTATTGCTATTGCTATGAAAACTTATTCAGACATGAAAAGTACATTAATGATTGTAAAAAATTGTTATCTGAATACTTTGTTTTGAATACCCTTGAATACCCTTGTACCCTTGTACACCTATGGAATTCGTATAGGATGCAAGCAAAGCGTATATGAGAGGGGTGCTGATGAATATAAATAAAATACATAGACATAAACAAGGGCTAAATCGAACAGAATTGGAAGAGGAAATTAAGAGGAAAGAGTTGGAGTTAACAATGAATCCAGGCGATACAAAGGTTAAGGAAGCAATTACCATATTAAAATCTCAATTTGACATGTTGATCTCTGACCAGGTAGCCACTAGTTTATTATATGCAAAACACAATACTTTCTGTAATGCAAACAAACCTGGCAGATGGTTAGCGTATCAGATTAGGAAAAAAAGGAAAACTCAAAATATAACCAAACTGATTTATAGAGGGAAGGAGGTGTTTCAACAGGAAGAGATTCAAAAGGCATTTCGGGAATTTTTTACAGAATTGTATAAAGGGGATAAAATTAATGGTGTAGATATAGACAAATACTTAGATAAAGAGAAACTACCCTCAGTTAGAGAAGAGCACAGGCAAAAATTGAACCAACCAATAACCTCGGGGGAAATTTTGCAGGTAATTAAGCAACTAACGTTAGGGAAAGCACCAGGTACAGATGGTTTGACAGCAGTTTACTATAAAAATTTACAGTTAGAAATGGTAGAACCTCTTAGAGAATTATTTAATAAGATTCAAACGGAAGGTAAGATGCCTCCATCTTGGAAGACAGTGTTTATATCTTTGATACCCAAAGAAGATCAAGATACTACCCAACCAAAAAATTATAGACCTATCTCATTACTTAATGTAGATTATAAAATTTTTACTAAAATACTAGGAAATAGGTTAATGCTGGTTATTCAACAATTGATACACACTGACCAAACAGGTTTTATACAGGGGAGACAGATGAAAAGTAATGTTAGATTAATTATTAATGCATTAGAATATTTGGGAAAGAATAATCAAATTCCTGCTGCGTTCATATTTTTGGATGCTGAGAAGGCCTTTGATCAAGTTAAATGGCAATCTCTGTTGAAGATATTGCAAAAAATGCAGATAGGAGATAGCTTTTTACAGTCAATTAAAGCAATATACCAACAGGAAACAGCACAAATCATAGTCAATGGAAGTTTAACAGATGCTTTTCAAATTGGAAAAGGTACAAGACAGGGCTGTCCTTTGTCCCCACTATTGTTTATTATAACTTTGGAAGTATTGTTGAATAAAATACGGGGCTTGGATGGTCTAAAAGGGATCAAGATTAGGCAGCAAGAATACAGAGTGTGCGCTTTTGCGGATGATTTGGTCATAATATTGGAACAACCGCAGGAATCCAGTATGGTTTTAATGAATACAATTAATCAATATGGTCAGGTGTCTGGTTTTAAAATAAATTTAGGAAAAACAAAAATATTAGCTATAAATATGAATACTAAACAAAAGGAAGAACTAGGAGGGATGCTAGGATGTGAGGTAGTCAAAAAAGTCAAATATCTTGGGGTTAATATTTTAACCTCAAACGGGAAATTATACAAGCATAATTATGAACCACTTTGGCATAGTATACAGATAGAGATGAAAAAATGGCAGAAATTGCACTTATCTTTGTTGGATAGGATAGCGGCAGTGAAAATGAACATCCTACCAAAATTTTTATTTCTCTTCCAAATGTTACCTATACTTTAAAAAGATGCGAATCTTTTAGAATGGCAGAAGGGTATCAACAAATTTGTATGGGCAGGAAAGAAGCCGAGGGTAAAGATGAAAATAATGCAAGATGTACGTGAGAGAGGAGGCTTGAAATTACCTAATCTAAAACTATATTATGATGCAGTGGCGCTATCTGTAATTAGAGATTGGACTCATTTAACTAATGATAGAATACTGAATATCGAGGGACACGATCTGGTATATGGTTGGCATGCTTATCTGTTATTCAACAAAAAATTGGATAAGAATTTTAAAAGTCAGATTTTAAGAAATGCTTTACTGCGGGTCTGGAAAAAATACCAATATAAATTAAATGACAAGATACCCATGTGGGCAATTCCTAGACATGCGATTGAAAATATGAATATAGCACAAAAACAGGATAGAACTACCTACAGACAGCTTCTCATTTTGGAAAGGGGGGTTCTACAACTAAAATCTTTAGAGGTATTAAAAGAGGAGAAGGTAGTTCAAACATGGTTCCAGTATGGGCAATTACAGGCCAGGTGGAAAATAGATCAAAAAATTGGTTTTATCCAAGTTGAGGATAATTTGTTTAAACAAATAAGAGATCAAAGCTTAATGCATATAAAGAGGATATATAATGTATTAATACAGATGGATTCGGAAACAGAATTAGTCAAAGACTGTATGATAAAGTGGGCTCAAAATATTGAAGAACCAATAATGTTGGATACATGGGAAAGAATATGGGTAAGAAATGTGAAATTTACACAAGCTCAAAACCTGAGAGAAAATTTTTATAAGATGTTCTATAGATGGCATTTAGATCCTAAAAAGCTGGCTTCTATGTATCCGAATTTACAGCCTAAATGTTGGAGGTGTGGTTCTCTCGATGCTACATATTTTCATATATGGTGGACCTGTCAAAAGGTTAAGGCATTTTGGATAAAAATATGGTGGATTATGCAAAATATCTTTAAAAGAAGGATAAAGTTTACTCCTCAGTTATTTTTACTAGGTATATGTACTGACTTTACAGTGGTAGAGACTAACTTGGTTCTGCACCTAATAACAGCGGCAAGACTGTTGGTGGCGCAATACTGGAAGAAGGAGGACTTGCCTACAACTCAAGAATGGACATTGAAAGTTACAAACTTAGCTGAGATGGCTAAAATATCGGCATATCTTAAAGATCATTCAAATGAGAGATATAAACGAGACTGGAAAAAATGGATTGACTATATACAAAACAAATACAGGACTAAGAAATTCCAGATAGTCTACGCTTAGGATCAGGAATGAGTTAAACTGTTCAAAGTTAGTGTAACAGGAAGAAGCTAAGATCAAAGTAGAGATGTTATTAACCTCTTTTTTTATTTCTTTTGTCTCAATATATTTTAGACTGTGTTTGTTAAAAATCTATACCGTGTACGGGCTCTGGGAAGTCGGGGGGAGGGAGGTGGGGTGTTATGGGGGAGGGGAGGGGAGGGGGGAACATATACTATGAGTTAGATTTCAACGTAATGCGATTTCACATGTATACTGTTTCTCTTTAATTTCTCCGTAAAAATAGGACAAGCTGAATACATTGACATATAGTAGAAATACACCAAGGGGAGGAGGAGTGGGATAGAAGGAAGAGGGGTAGAGAGGGCAGGAGAGAGGATGGGAGGGAGGGTGAGAAGGAAGGGAGGGAGTGGACTGGGAGAGAGGAGTGGTAGATGGGGAGGGGAAGTAGGTTAGAGGGGAATGATGGAGGGAAGATAGTAATAGCAATAGCAGTAATAGCAGTGAGACTTATATACTGCTTCATAGGGCTTTCAGCCCTCTCTAAGCGGTTTACAGAGTCAGCATATTGCCCCCAACAACAATCCAGGTTCTCCAAGTAAGTTGGAGCGGGGCGGAAGAAAGAGGTGTATGGAGAGCGGAAGAGGTATACTGGGTTTCTATTTGAGTTTGAGTTTTATTTTATTTATATTTCTGGGGGTATTGCTAACAAGAGGAACTGCTGTGATTATTGTTTAATGTTGTATGGCCCCGGTTATGCACAGTATATATGTGACTGTATGAAAATGAAAAATGGAAAATAAAAACGTTTTAACTAGGAAAAAAAATAGTTTATAAAAAAAAAAAGCAGCTAACACTGGAAAACAAAGATTTTGCTTCCTGGCTGTTTTGGGTTTTTCTTATAGGTTTTTTTTTCTTCTAATCACGAAAATAACCTATAATGTAACCTATGACATACCATTTTATAGAAATATTTTGTTTTTTAACAATGGCAAGTGTAACTTTTAAATATCTGTTAGCAATGCTGCACACATGAAAGAAACATACAAAAATATGGAACTGTTGTTGAACCACATCCAGTACATCAAGTACAAATGAAATATAAATGGAGTTCTAGAAGTAATGGTTCTGCTGCTTAGAACGCAGCTCTGATATACCAAGTATTGTTACATATGAAAATGAGACAGCCATGCAAGAGAGTCACATTACATTAAAAAGAAACTGTCACTCTGAAGAATTTGGTCTCAGTGCAGAAAAACATGCCACATGAACTATTTGTTGACCCAATAAAGATATTTTTGCTTCTGCTTCACATAAAACTTGGACTGATGAAAAATGTTATGAAAATGATGAACAAGGGAACTGAAGATTTTCAATAGATGTTTACAGGAAGAACTGATGCCAAGTTTAAGAAAAGTATTTTTGTTGATCCACTGATCAAATACATCATCAATGACAAGGGTTCAAACATTGTGGGGCCAGAGAAAAATCACCTGGAAAGATTCAAGAATATAGTTGAGAATTTTCTTAGCAACTACAGAGCACCAAACTATATTCAGCTGGTTGACAAACTTCTTACAGTAAAATGCAACATGCCTGAAGATTCATTTTCTGAATTTTGTCCACATTTTGAACAGAGAGGACCACTGGTTTGAAAGAGGGGTCAAAGAGGCCATCTATGTCAAAATAGAACAGCCCTCTCTCAACAGAAGCTTTCAGCAGTTCCAAGAAGGCTCCATATCCATTTGCACCAGTCAGGTGACTCTGAGGACACAAAGAAACTTCCAAATGAGGACACGGAGAACCATCCAAATGGCCTCAATGACTGTCTAAAGGAATGCAAATGACCACTCTCTGCAAGGAATATAAATCCTTCCATTGCCTATCATCCAGGCATAGCTGAAGAAACTACTTGGATGAGAAGTGAAATGTCTTCAAAGAAAAATTAAAATCCAGTTGCCTCTTGAAAAAGCACCTTTGGGACATCCTAGCTGTGTTTTTTTCCTGCTTCTTGTGATTCTTGCCTTGCTTTGGATTGATGCCTTGACTTGGATCGTGCCTTGTGAATTCTGGACTTTTCTTGCAAAGTGAACCTTCTTGCATTGTAGATGTAGTTTTACCTCATGGGTTTATTTTGATTGGAAACTCAAATTAAGTGTCTTGTGGACTCATTGGCCATTGCTCTGTGGATTAATATTGGTCTGCTTGTGACTGGACTTAATTGGGACAGTTCTGAGTTTTTGGTGTAGAGTGTTGCGAGGGAATATTAATAAACCCACTAAATCACAGCAATGTGTGTGTATGAGAGAATGGGACAGCACAGTAACTTGGGGATCTCAATTTTATTCTTATTGCAACCCCATGAAATAGAATGAGCTGAAAGTGACTGTACTAAAGGCATATTGAGTTTCTTTAGTTTTATATCTGTGCAACAAAGTTAAAACCAGCTTCCTACTCCATCAGTTTTTGCCATGGGCCAAAAATTAAATAAGAGTACACACTGTAGATCTGCCCTATATCTGAAACAACACAAAGAAGTTCAGATTTCACTCAAAGATCAATTTCAAGAAAACATTATATTTCCCTGAATCTCTTCTGAACATTTCTTACTTATTCAATTTAAGAGCATGGCAAATCTCAAAAAAGTTAGTAATCAGATCACAAATATTTTCATTTTTTATCATCAAAAAAGGGAGCTTTGTTTCTTTTTTGCCTGCCAGTGAGTTCTGTAATCATAAGGATATCTTTGAATGCATTCCACATGTTACATCTGTGAAATATTCATATAACGAAGTGGTTGATTAATTAAAATGTGCAGAAACCAGCTTGTGCAAATTTAGATGCTGTGGGCCAAAAAGCTTTTGGACACAAGATTTCATCACTGGTGGCAGAGCAAAAAGAAAAAAGGAACTAAAACCAAAAGAAAAAAAATGCAGCTGTATCCACCCATTAGATAATCTCATGTCCTATTGAAAATGCAATTTGGTGACTTGTACAAAAGTACAGCCAAGAAAAAATATCAAAGTGGAATATTAGCATTGCCAAGACAAGGCCAGGATAAATGTGTGCATCCAATTTATGAAATTTATGAAATTAAATTACTAAAGCAACTGCCAATGGCGAGAATGTAAAGAGAAGAGAAAAGTGGGGTAATTTATAGCACTGTTATCCAATCAAGTGAAACATAACTCTTCTTTTACATTGTCTTCTCTACAACCCAATCCACATCTCAAATCTGAAAATTGTGATTAAATTTGTTTAATACATGGTTCGTTCCTTAGTAACGGACTTTTTCTGTATTTGCTTTTGTGAAGGTATATAAGCCTGACATTTCATTTTTCATTGTCCCTGCAGTCATGCTTTTATTTTCTACTATGCATGGTGTAAAATGGCTATTTTCTTGAGCAATTAGCACAGGTTTTACTGCTCTTGCTGTGAAAATAGCCCAGATGACCAGGAGCAAGCGTTGGAGAAAAAACCTTTTCCATTACTAAGTCCTGAGGGAAACTGTTGATTGAAAAATCTACCGGTAAATTGTTGCAGCCTAACAAAGCCATAATAGCAGCTTGCAGAATCATTATAATCAACGTTGGGATTGTATAACAGAAACCTGTGTTCTTTTCTACTGCTACATAATTTTGTCAAAATCTTTTCTGTTTTTTGTATTCATAAACGTGAAAATTCTAATACTTGTCTTAAGATATGGTAGAAACTATATTTTGCTTATTGATTAGCATCAAATGCAAGTTCTTACAAAATGTGCTTATATCTTCTGTCCATACTGTTCCAGTGTAGAAAAGATCATATAAGAAAATGTTGAAAAGTACACACACCTGAAAATTCAATGGTAAGGCATAGCATGAAAAATAGCTTCAATTATATTGTTCTCATGTATCAATCAAACTCACATTATACTCACTGAAAGCACAGAATTGCTCTGTCAACCTCTCCACTCAACTTGCCATTGTTCTTGTGTGGTTGAGTGTAAACTTCTGTGCAGCACCTGAATGGAGCTATACTCTCTTCAGTTTGTTATTATTTGTGAACATTGACATTCACAATTTTTTTATCCAACTTCTTCCATTGGCAGAGGTTTTTTGTACACTGAGAACAAGATCTCAGCCATATGTAAATGTGCTAGGAAGAGGCACATTACTTGCTTATTCTTCATGTTTAGATTTTTGAAAAGAAAATGTGGTGAGTGCACAATGGTAAGTACAATTGTCTCATGTGTATAATTAAGTCATCACACTGCTGGCCCAATAAGATGATAGATAGATGATAGATAGATGATAGATAGATGATAGATAGATGATAGATAGATAGATAGATAGATAGATAGATAGATAGATAGATAGATAGATAGATAGATAGATAGATAGATAGATAGATATGAATTATAGGCTGCAGCCTTCTTCGATCTCTAGAGCTGAAGAGAGCATATCCAACATAGTGATGGAAATAATGCCCCACCAGCAACATGATTATTGAAAGGAAATTGTGTGAAATGTTGGTGTAGCAACAATTGGTTTTTGGAGAAGCGGTAGCTATGCTTGACAGTAAGGGACTTATGATCCCACTGAAGAACTCTAACTGATGCTCTTTGCCACAAATATATGTTTGGATTGTGACTTGAATTGGCATTGATAGAACAGAAGATTAGAACATTGTTTACCATTCTCTTTGGATCTAATGATTTAGTCATTAGTAGTCTTTTAGTTGGAGATACACTTGGTGAGTTAAAAAAAATTAGTCCTTGCTGTCCTTTTCTTTCATCATGCCTTCCATTATTAAGTTCTTTAATGTCCTCCAGTTCATGTTTGCCAATGTTTAATCTACTCCATTTTCCCATTCTCCAGAATAGATCCTCTTCTCCTATGTGCCTGGTCACTCTGGACTCCCTACCCTCATTGTTGCAAGAAAGGGGGTACTAGTAGCATGTTCAGCAACACAGCAGCAGGTCATATATTTTCCATCCCTGTCTATCATGTCTGGAAAGGGAGAGAGAATGAGCATGTGAACAAGCATGTACATCAGTGGTGGGATACAATTTTTTAGTACCGGTTCTATGGGCATGGCTTGGTGGATGCGGTGTGGCTTGGTGGGCATGGCTTGATGGGTGTGGCTTGGTGGGTACAGTAGGGGAAGGTTATTGCAAAATCCCCATTCTGTCCCCACCCCACTAACATGCTTTCTATCTCCATTCTCCTGTTCAGGGCAAAAAAAGAAGATCATCTGGGAGGCTGGAAGGCAGCAGGGGCAGGGCCAGCCTATTTGCCAGTTCTCTGAACTACTCAAAATTTCTGCTGCCGGTTCTCCAGAACCTGTCAGAATTGGCTAAATACCACCTACATCAGTGGTGGGATTCAACCAGTTCACACCACTTCGGGAGAACCAGTTGTTAACTTTCTGAACAGCTTGGTGAACTGGTTATTGGAAGAAATTATTAGGGCAGAGAACCAGTTGTTAAATTACTTGAATCCCACCACTGACCTACATGCAAGTAATCCAGTTCACATTGTGCATTTGGACTTTGGAAAAGCTTTTGACAATGACCCTCGTCAAACACTGTGAGTTAAGAAGATGAGCCCTCTTCTGGATACACTGGAAATGAAGCAGGAAGAAATATCTAGTAGCAGATATTACTACTAGAAGAACATTCATGACATTACTGTTATTATTGCCCCATTTCTTTTATATATAATAGTTATAATGGAGTCCATTAGTGTAACATATAGAAAAATATAAAGCAAAGGACATAGCATGTAAACATTAAAACATCTCATTCTGTTTATTCTTCTGCCTCTGGAAGTAGGAAGTAGTAAAAATAGATAATGTGATTTTTCAAAAATTACTACTTAATGGAACACTTTCATTTAATTCAGAATGTCTCTTCAGGATATAGCTCTAATTTTTAGCTCCGATTCTGTGGATAATTCATACTGAATACATAGTTTTAGCATTTCATTTTGCAGAAATCCATCTATAGCATTTATCTAATCTTTGTTCCACAGCTTACTCACAATTAAAGGAGATGTTTAAAACACCCAGTAATTATTTTACTAATCAATAAAGTTTTTAATCAAGGATATAAATAGATATATCATATACTCTTTTGCTAATAGAATTAGAAAAGCTAGGTTATTATATTTGTTTCTTATTTTAACATACTTTTTCTTTAGAGAACAGTTGTAAAAACTTTAAAAAATAAGATACATCCTCAAATAAAGATCAGTTCCAGATAACTACCCATATATAGTTGTGCTTGGCAACACTGACTAATGGGGTTGCCTTAGCTTTTTCCTAAGATGTTTTTTGAACACCCCAATTTTTATGAAATTGCTTAATCTTTTGGAAAAGAAGCTCATACTTCATTTTAATTATCCCTTACAAACGGACTAATGGAATTAAACTTTTAGCCTCTTTGATCCTTCAGTGATATCCATATTTGCAATCCAAAGTACAAATATGAGACTCAACTCAAATATTTATTATAGTCATAGATCAGGATAAGGAGGGAGGGTCCAGCCATTAAAAAGGAATAGTGATTACTTACCTGTGATAAAATTCTGAGCCTGGAAAGACAGATATAGAACAAGAGAACCATACTGATATTCCACTGTATTGCTCAGGTTATAAGGTACCATTCATTTTCTAAACAATCAGTATTATTAGCAATAGCAATAGCAATAGCAGTAGACTTATATACCGCTTCATAGGCCTTTCAGGCCTCTCTAAGTGGTTTACAGAGAGTCAGCATATTGCCCCCAACAATCTGGGTCCTCATTTTACCCACCTCGGAAGGATGGAAGGCTGAGTCAACCCTGAGCCGGTGAGATTTGAACCGCTGACCTGCTGATCTAGCAGTAGCCTGCAGTGCTGCATTTAACCACTGCGCCACCTATTTCAAAACTGATACTAATATATAACTTTTATACTGATAGTATATAAGGTATATAGTATATAAGACTTGGATATAGTATGTAGTATGTAGTTTAAAGTATATATACTATATATACCAGTGTAGGCGAATCTTTTCGACACCAAGTGCCAAAACGGGAGGCTGCACGGGGAAGCACTGCAAAACTAGAAGACCAGCTGATCGACATGCATGCATGGGAGCACCGGAAACTGGAACACTAGTTCCCTGATGTGCATGTACATGCCAGGAAGCTGAGCTTCCAATTTATGGCATGCACATGTGCGTGTCAGCTGATCTTCTGGTTTCAGGCACACATGTGCACGTGTGCACCAGAAACCAGAAGCTCAGCTTCCCAGCATGTACATCCGCATCAGGGAACTGGTTTTCCAGTTTCCACCGTTCTCATGTGTGCATGGAGATCAGTGCACTGGAATGCGGAAGAGCAACAGCAAACAGCTGGCATGCCCAGAGAGATGGTTCTGTGTGCACACATGCCATAGCTTCGCCATCATAGATATATACTATATGGGATAGCATATAAGGCTTGGAACTGCAGTATTTTTGAACCAAAGGAATCAATTCAGTGGCTAGGACCAGCTTCTGATTTCTTTGCAGAATTATTTCATCAGTAACTATTCCTTCTGGCTGAAGACTGAAAGATTCTTTCATAACAACCATAGAGTGTTATTTGTAAAGAAGTATGAGATCTGAGAAAGTTTGGGTAATGTTAAATTATTATGTAACCCCTCAAAGAGATATGCCCTTAGAATATCATTATTTGTAAGACGGTATCTTTTGAAGGCAAACTTGCAGAGAAAAAGGGAATGAGGAGGAATTATAACTTAAACCTACTAAGAATCAAAATAAATCAGGGCACATGTTCAGGGAACATTCATTCTCCTGTTATCATAAAGCTTTGATGATATGGATCTATCACAGGGCATGGAGGTAAGTATATGTTGCAGAGTCCATGAGATAGTAAGGTTGGGAAGGGGTTGTGACTTTACCTTAATTTCTTATGTTATTTGTTGTTATGCTGTTTGCTTTGGTAAATAACCACTGTTGAGAGGGGAGAGGAGAGGAGAGGAGAGGAGAGGAGAGGAGAGGAGAGGAGAGGAGAGGAGAGGAGAGGAGAGAAGAGAAGAGAAGAGAAGAGAAGAGAAGAGAAGAGAAGAGAAGAGAAGAGAAGAGAAGAGAAGAGAAGAGAAGAGAAGAGAAGAGAAGAGAAGAGAAGAGAAAAGCTTTTCCTGGGACCAGAACTAAATCATACATTTACAGTTGGGTATCTCTTCTTTAAGTTGTCAAAGTTTGAGAAAAGATATGTTACTTGAAGCTATATCTTTGAGAATGTTGCACTTGGGAAGCTTTTACTCATGTCCTGGTAGGATTTGTTTCCACTGTAATGCATTGCAATACAAAGCTGAATTTAATATGTTTGCTGTAGGAATCATTCTTTCTAAAGGAATGACAGAACTTGATGCTATCAGCTTTAGGGAATGGCCATCCAAATAATTATTTAGCTCAGAAAACATGATTCTAAGCTTTCTATTCTTCTTGATCTCCAGAACTCTAAGACTGTTTTTTGAATTGAATTTTATTGTAAAATATTCATTAGCTACTAAAGCCACTGGGTTTTGGTGGTTTATACATTAGTTAAAATAAAAAATAAGACACTGTTTCTGTTGGTCATCCATTTGCCAATATACTTTAAAGTGGAAAATGTATCTCTCTGGTTTCCTCTCTACTGCCATACATATATTTTTCCCAGTCCCAATTATGTATAGCATGTGCTGCTTTCTGTGAAGTAATAGAATTGATTTCCAAACCAATGCAGTATATAAAGAAAACAATTTTTTCTCTTCTTTACTGTAATATTGCCTATATCTTTAATATTGTGATTTATTTTCAGATGGGGCATGAAGATATGGAAGACACATTTCAGCTCATTTATGTCTAACTGCATATTAGCATCACAATTACATTAGAATTGTAATTTTATTCACTTTACAGTTGAATTTTACTGCTTTATCTCGAAGTGTATAATATCTTCATTTTCATATATTCCAAGAGGCAAGCTAGCACAGATGGGAGAATTCCAGGAGCACATTTAATCATCTCTGTGCTTCTCCCAGTTAACATTAGATTACAATAATGAAAGGCAGATTGAGCGTTATGCATAAACAAACAACTTCATCTTGCATTATCCCTTATTTTGACATCTAGACTAGCAAGGAGACTTTCTAATTGCACATATGCATTGCAAACATGCTTTGGGAAATATATATTTTCAACAAAAACAGCAGAAAGGAAAAACAGTAGATAGAAAACACTGCATCTATTATTTACTCCAGTTTTATCCTGCCTGTAAAGTAGGTATGAGAGAAAACTGGACCCCAAATTGCCAAATGAGCCTTGTGGTCAAATGAGGACTCAAATTTCTCCAGTCCTTGGCTTTATATATATTTATTCTCCAAGAGCTTGTCTCCAAATACCACTCCTTACTAAAGCAACAAAGAAGCACTTCAAGTGTCCTTAAAGACATACACACATAATTCCCATACACACTATCTGGAAATGTGTAGAATAGTATAGTATGAATAGTATACAGAGGTAGCATCAGGGGTGGTATTCACTTACCTTCACTACTGGTTCACAAATGTGAGCATGCACATGTGCAGGACCTTCTACGTATGTGTAGAGTATCAAAAACAGGACATGATCATGTTTGGGTGGGTGGGTGGAGCCTCCTGCTGCTACCGGTTTGCCCAAACCAGATAGAACTAGCTGAATACCACCACTGGTGATATTCAGCTGGTTTGGACCACTTTTCCCCAACTGGTAGCGGAAATCGTGGGTGGACCTGCCCACCTGCCCCGGCTCTATCCCATCCTATATCTTGCACACTCACATTTGTGAACCGGGAGGGGAAAGTAAGTGAATACCACTCCTGATAGTATAATATGGATTGCTTGTGAATTGATGTAACCTATTTAGAACTTTTTGGCTGTCCACATTTAGCCAAGCAGTGTTGACCTCTGTACATTATTATTCTATACATTATTCTTCTGTGTTTAGTCAAGTTCTCTTCAAGAATCATGAATTCCTAATGGTATCATTATGAGAAATATTTGAAAATGACTATTTTCTGTCTACAATTCATAGAATATGCAGCATAATTACTTATCTCTGGTAGGTGACAGAGAATGAAGGAGTGGATTTAATTATTTCCTAATCTAAACCTAGACCCACAACTTGTATATTTTAAAGCAACCAGTGATTGAAAGGATAGGAGGCAGGTACTTTATCAAGATCCATTACAGCAATTACAGAAAGAGTAGGAACTTAATGTCTTCACCTCAGAAAAATGCCATTAAGCTTGAGGATGCTACAGTATATGGTAGGCAGGATTAAACTGACAATTTAATTTTATTAAACTTGTATGCTGCCCGACTTTCAATGATTCTGACCAGCATACAAATGCATGCCAGATCAATAGTAATGCTGAGAGGGTAGTTTATACTAAAGAGCTATTGGGTTTTGAATGGAATCAAAACCGTGGATGAGGTTATACCATTGACTGCTGGAAGAATGTACACACCTTGGTACACTTCAACAACTAGTTGCAAGTACTACAAGACTATATATGATTTGTTACAGTTGTGCATAAAATTATATATGTGAAACTCATTACACAACTGATCATTAACCATCATTACATAACAAAGCAGTGGGACAAAATTTGCATTCAATCCACTTATTTGCATCCATCTTTCAGGATTATATTGATCCTTATCATTCTAGCCAACTCTGTTAGGTTATATATTGGTAAAAATAAAATCATGTCCAGGACAAGCTTGACTCCCTGTAATTTCATGGACAGAATCATGCAGTTTTATTAGCAAAAGAACAGAAGAGGTTGGTCACTGCCTTTTTTTCAGAATGTTTTACAAATGTCCTTCCTACCCTACAGTCCTAATAGTCTCCCATCTAAATACTAAGTATGCTCGATCCAGCTAAGCTGAACCCTGACAAGATCAGCTGAAGGCATATAATTCCGGCATAACTTTATAAATATGAAGTTGTGACTGTCGCACAAGAGCAAATTATAAAACACTCTTATTGTGCATCAGAATTAATTTATCTATAGGATATGCTTGCATACAACATAAACTTACATATAACCTGTCTTGATTATTGCTTTTAGATATCACTTAACTTCTTCAATATCACTAAAACCATCATTTTAAATATATTACATGCAGAGTTGGGAGGTAAAATTAATTGCCTATAACAATTTTGTAGAATCCATGTAGTTTATCAGAATTAATCTATATATTACTAAAACTCCTTTGTTTGTCACCTTTAATTGGGTGAAATGATACATCACAGGGGAACATTTTTTTAATCAAAGTATCTCAAATAGCCAGAGTTAAACAATGCATCCAAGATTCATAATTCATTATTTCTGTGTAATTGAAACTTGAAGGATCTTCACACCAGATGCATTCACAAAACATAGCCACCGCAAGATTGTCACAATTAGTCATGATCACATGACCATGATTTCCAATGACATTTTCCAGAGCCCCATAGGTTGCATGGTACTAGGAAAGATGGGAGAGGTATATCCCTGTCCTCTTTCCTGCCTCCCTCTTGCCTCTGCGTTCAAACAGCTGGTAGCAAGTTCTGATTGGCAAGAAGTGATTGGCTGCTTGGGAACTGAGGCCAAAATCCGAAATCTCTTACTGGCAGTGGGCAGGTAGAGAAGCAACAGGGAATGACTCAGGTGCATATTTGCAAGGTAGGGATGTCTTGGATGTGCTTTTGTTAAGTAGACACTCTTTCTCCATGCAGGACACAGCTGGATGGGGAGCAGGGGTGTAGTTTTCTTCAAGGCCAGCAACTCCCTTGGTTCTTGGTTCCCCTTGCAAAATGGCAGGCAGTTCCACGGATCAACTGAGTAGGAGGAGAAAGAGGAGCTTCACTGGGGCTCTGATAAGTGTCATGAGGAGAGGGAGGAATAGCACCAGCCTATATTACAGAAAAATCCAATTTTTTGCCCACTAGTTCTGTGGGCATGGCTTGGTGAGAGGGTGTCATGTGATTGGGTAGGCGTGGGCAACTTTTTTTCACTTTTTAAAGCATTTTTTTCCTGCCGGTTCAAGCAAATAGGCAGATAAAGCAGAAAAATAGGTTCCCATGATTGCGCAGCTCACAGCTGAACCGCGCAAACCTTGGAAGCTTTTTTTTTACTACCAGTTTGCAAAACCAGGGATAATTGTCCCTACCGGTTCAGTCGAACTGGGCTGAACCGGGAGGATTTCACCCCTGCTATATTATATGTGGAAAGAAGGATGACTCTAGGTTTTCTAGTTGCTTATAATGTCTTGAAAAGTCATTTTGGCTGAAGGAACAGCAGAAAATCTAATAGTAGAAATCTAATGCTTCTAGAAAATCCAATTAGATAAGTCTTCAGTAAAAAACTGCACAGTTTAGCCAGTAGAATAGAATCAATCAAACTTTGAAGTGTTATATTGTTATTTTTAAAAATTATATTTAAGGAATATAATCGGGCGGGGGGGCACAAGTGGTAAGAAAAGAAAAAAGACCCACCCACTTGTGGACAGATATCCTGTATATTATTAAAAAATTTCTTTTACAATGACATTTTTTCTCTTGGGAAAGTACATCACTGGAAAAATACAGAATGCAGTTTTCTTGATTTCTTAAGTTCTATAAAAAAAATTACAATAGAAAACAATCCTATTGTGTGTATTCAGTATATTTAATCTTTTAAACTCATTGTATTTACTGTTAAGCTATCTGTAAGTAAGTCACATATATGGATTTTTTTCAGACAGCTGCTGAGAATGAATGAGAGAATTGCATATCTTCCCATTCTCTGTTAGCCAAATGTCAAATGAACTGATTTTAATACAAAAGGAAAACTGTACTTTGTCACTCTAAAAATGCAAATTGTAATTTTGAAAGTTCTTAGTACTGGAACTGTATAAAGCATGATATCTCAAATTATAAACCAATTTAAGAAAATCAAGTAAGGAATAAGATCAAAATCTATAAATAATATGTGGAATCATATTGACACTGGCATCATCAGAGAGAGAAGACAAGAACTTCACATTCATAATGTCATCACATACCATAATATCATTGCAAAAAGGATCAAATTAATAACTTTACAATACTGTTTGCATGATAATGTCACAATAGGCTAACATTACCATGGATTCTTATATAGCACCTATTCATATTTAGCAAGACTGAGACTAATAAATGTACTGTTTTCGTTTCATTTATTTTAAATAATGTTAAATCCGGATCCAATTTAAAGCAAATTATATAATTCCTAGAACAGCCAATATAATACGATTAAATAACAAGATTATGAAAGATTTCAAGACAGAGGCATATTGTTTAATTCCTGAGGCAGAATCTTACTAAATGGGTTAAAAACTAAGAAGTGGGAGAAGAGCAGAACTATTATTTGATAACACATGATAGACAAGAAGTTCACTATCTTATGAGATTGTGATGAGAAAAATGGGAAATCCTACATAATTCAGATTTCTCCTTCATGTAGCTGACGCTGCAGTGCATTGAACAGGATGTATGGTGTGTGTGTGTGTGTGTGTGTGTGTGTGTGTGTGAGAGAGAGAGAGAGAGAGAGAGAGAGAGAGAGAGAGAGAGAGAGAGAGAGAGAGAGAGAGAGATGAAATATGCATTGCAGCATTGTAATGTTATATTCACCATTATATACTTTCGTGAGACACTATGATGTACATGTGAAAAGGTGGAGGATGTGATGCCATAAGACATTTATCAACAACCTAGTGTCATGTGGGTAGGAATGGTTACCTATAATAGGTCATAAGAGTCAGTAGACACCATCCAAAGAATAATCTTCATATAGGGAAAAAGTACTTATTACAATACAATACTGTTTTATTACATCATGGAGATGTTAGTACTGATTAAGAGCCAAGTCACATTTTAAATGGAACAAGCAGTCAGAAGGCCAAACCATTGAATCATAGGGATCAAAGAGATAGCAACTCTACCTAGATTTGGAAAGTAGATATGAGAGCATAATGGATGTACTGCTTCAATCTATGGTTATCATTCTTCACTTCTATATTTACAAACTCGATCCATAAAAATACCTTGGAAAAAATATTCTAATTAGTTTGCCATTCTGTCCTGCTTAGCTAAAGCAACAATAAGCAAGCATGAATCCTTGATCACTAAATATATTAAAATTAAACTGTTTACACTTAACCTTAGAAAAATACCCATGATAATTGTACAAAATGTAGCTCATTTTATTTATACATATGCATTTGAATGAATAACAATTCTTCTGAAACTGGTAGAAAACTATGAACCACATTAAAAGGGATAATTATTCAATTTCAAATAATCATTGTTTATTTTAAAACAATGAAGTACTTTCATTATGCAAAGTGTCCCTATTTACTTATTTATCACAGTAAGCATAAGGTGAATATCAGCAGTTTACACTACAAATTGCTAAACATATCACCAATACAAAATAAAGTTCAAATGAGAAACAGAAAATATCTGCAATATCTACACAAAATTTAGCAATCCAAAATTTCAGGAGAAAATATAATCCCAGGTACATTCAAGCTTCAGTTAATATAGATGATTATGAAATTATGTATATTTATTTGAGTGTTAATTAATAAACCTCCCTCCTTTGAGAATGTTTTGGGTGAACAATTGCAGAAAGGTTTATCATTACTGCATAATGATATTTACAGAAAATATAGACCTAGCATTTATTCAGCTTCATTACCCACAAGCATATTTTTAAAAAGGTAATGTTTAGATCTCTAGTTAGTCAAATTACCTTACCAAATTATAATTTTGGGGATGTGAAAAGTTATCCTGGAATACATTTCACCTAACCGTAACTATTATCAAGAAGCGTATCTGGAACACATCAGAGGAACATTGAATTAGGACCCAAGCACATTATTCAAAGGGATACATGGCTTTTGTTCATTTGTGCCTTTTTAAACTGGAGACTCCAAATTGATATATCAAAGGGAAGGATTTTAATCTAGTTTTGATATGGTAGTTTCTTTACTGTGCTATCAGTCCTCCTGGGTAAGTCAAACAGGAAATATTACTACTTTATTGTAATGCTACATTAACAGAATCTTGCAAATCTGAAGGCCGCAAACACTTTTGACTGCTTGATCCATTAGCGTGGGTCCTTTGTAAGTTTGCTTTTATGACCATTAAGCCATTGGGCTGCCCTTCCTCTCTTTTCTGATTGTTTCCTAGGCAGCATCTCTTCCTTCCTTTTCTCATGTTCCATTTCATCTACAAACCACAACCTTTCCAAATGCAATATAAAATAGTACAAACCCTTCAAAATTTGACATGGGAATCATAGCGCTATCACCTCTTAACTAAAATTATGGTGACTTGCATTCCATGTGGTTCTGTTTATCTCAGTTTCAATACGGAGCATAGACTCAAAAAATAATTCCTACCAAAATCAATGCTTGATTTCATTCAGAAACTAGATTTTTTGCACATGATGGAAAGGCAAATTGGAGCATTTTTTTAAAAAAAATCTGGTTTTCTTTCATTGTTTAAAAGATTTAACAAAAGCTGAAAAAAATTGACAGAGTTTTTTGTTCATCTAGTACATAATCAACATATGAAATTTAAGCCCAACCCAATACAACATGAGCAACAAGAAGATAACACATTCCAATGGTACAGGATATGACGGTCATGGGGAACCCCAACCTAAAAGTTAAAAAAAGAAAGAAAAAAAGGTGAGTCAGTGTTTTCTTGTTAACATTCTCATTGAAATTTAACTATAATTAACAAGTACACTAACAAAGCAATGCCAAGTTAGCGTTGTAATTGATTAATGTGTTACAATTTTATAGACATAATTTACAAATGTATGTGCCTCTATAATACATCAGACAAAGGAAATTTTCATTATAAAATCCTGCTGAAAATACTAGATTAGAAACTAGTTTCAACCATGTATTAAAATGAGACTTAATCATAATAATTTTTGATGAATTATGCCAATACATTGAGTAACAGTTATTTCAATTTTATTTAAATATCTGGAGTTTCATTCCCCAAGTGCATAAAGGAAGGATATAGTTTGCAGACTGAAGGTGAAAGAAAAAAAATACTTTGCAGGCTATTTTCAGCCATTAACTGGAAATCAGAGAGTATAAATGAAGTCAGTTATACCAAGATATGTCTAAAATACTTACCTCCTCTAGAATAGAGTACATTACAACCTATTCTGAGTCTTCTGTATTATTTACTACCAACATGCTAGTGGTATCTGAATATATTTCTACAGTGTTGGCTATAACAATTGAGAGTCTAGGATTTGCCAACAAAGGACCAAATCAGAATAATCATGGCATACTCTCACAAACCCCACATTGTTGACCTAATGTTTCTCAGTAACTTTTCTACCATATGGCACATTTTGTATGATGTTCCTTTGCAGCAGTGATGGGTTGCAGATAATACGCCCCGGAACGGGCATACTGGTGCCTGCCAGGAGCATTGGTACTGTCCCGGTACAGTGTTCTGGAGGGCCCGCCCACCCACCCATCCTCCTTACCTGTATTTGAGCTCTTCAGTGCTTCCACACACATGCATGGCTGCATTCTCCTTACCTGTATTTGAGCTCTTCAGTGCTTATGCACATGTGCACAGTGTGTATGGCTAAGGTGACCAGACGTCCCGATTTCAGCGTGACAATCACGCTTTATAACAATTTTTCCCGTTTCCCGCCGCGTTTTAAAAAAGTCCCGGTTTTCTGGCTTCATGTTGAAAGCCCAGTGGATTTGCTTAAGAAATCCTACCCGGGGCAAGACAAAAGACACCCTGTCTAACCTCTCTCTATGTGTCTCAGTACTTTCATTGAAGATATTAAAACGTTAAAGCAACAAAACGGACCTCCCCCCCGCGCCGTTTTTACTCACTTTTATAAGAAAAAAATGATCTAGTACCATAGAGCTGCAGGAAATGGCTAGAGAGGTTACTTCCTGGATTTTCCGGAGGGGAGGGGCACATAGGTTGGAGGACTGCTACGAAAAATGGTGGCATTTTTCCCTGACTAATTTCACCATTTCAATTTGCTCAGTTCTTTGTATTAACATCTACATCATTCTGGGTTTACTTGGAGTGCAAGCCTGCTGGTAAGTGGGTTTTTTTCTTTTATTTTTTAATGTATTTTAAAATAATATTTTATTTATTGTGCATAGGATTTATTAAAATAGTTTTATTCTGTGTGGATTTAAGTTAAGAACTCCCTGTTATTAAGCTTTTCTCAATTAATCTCTGAGTAGATAGAAATGACTCTCAGGAGTGACAACAATCCACTAAAATAATAATATAAAACAGTAATTACAAAAACAGGAGCAACTGTTATGAAAATTATTATTAAAAAATAAAGAATAAAAATGGAGTTATTAAGTATATTAATTGCAGCAACCACAATACAATACCTCGGTCCTTCTTTTCATTAAACTAGACATACCCAATTCCAAGGAATTAAAAGACGCTTGCTCCTGGGGAGGAAAGCTGTGGCAAATCTAGACAGCATCCTAAAAAGCAAGGTGACCAGATTTTCAGTAAAGAGGGACACCTTTGACTGGGGGTGGGGGCTTGATTAAAAATTTTATACGGAGCAACAAAATCATAAATACGAATCTGTTGCCAAACATCAAAATTTTGATCGTGTGATCATGAGGATGCTGCAATGGTCGCTAAGTGTGAAAATGGTCACTAAGTGTGAAAAATGGTCATCAGTCACTTTTTTCAATGCCATTGTAACTTTGGTCACTAAGCCCATTATATCACCTTTCTTGCCACAGTTCTTAAGTGAATAACTGCAGCTGGTATTTTGTATTTTGGATAGAATCTTTTTTTAAATTGTCTTAGACTATTTTTAAAAAGATTCTATCCAAAATACAAAATACCAGCTGCAGTTATTCACTTAAGAACTGTGGCAAGAAAGGTGGTATAGTGACCAAAGTTACAATGGCATTGAAAAAAGTGACTGATTACCATTTTTCACACTTAGCGACCATTTTCACACTTAGCGACCATTGCAGCATCCTCATGGTCAGGTGATCAAAATTTTGATGTTTGGCAACAGTTACAATTTATATTTGTAAATTGTAGTTATGTTGAAATAAAAAAAATACTATTTTTGCGTTGTATGAAAATTTTTGTTGCTCCGTATAAAATTTTTAATCAAACACCCCCCCCCCCCGGTCAAAGGTGTCCCTCTTTACCAATCTGAAAATCTGGTCACCTTATGTATGGCGCTTGCGCAATGCTCCAAGCAGCTGGAGCATTGCGAAGGTGTCGCGGAGATAAGGACGCATATGCGTGCTGCGTGGGTTCATGTAGTGGACACTGGGCCTCGTTGCACCAGATCGATTGCAACATGATCCGGAACCCACCACTGCTTTGCATTATAAACTATGATAATAAAAGCAAGTGTCTGCTCTAAATTTAGAAAACTCAGTAGTTCAGAAGTTAAATAACACATCAGAAGAGAGTTCTCCCCCTAAATGATCAGGAGAGTACACCACAACAACTGTTTATGTGTCCCATTTTCCTTAAAAGTACTGCAGTTTTATCATGGCAGCCAACCAGCAGGGAATTTTGGAATATTTGCAGCTTCTGATTTTTGGTGGCCTTTTGCTCACAGGCCACCAAACTCTCATCATGCCAAATCTTTAACCTTCAAATTGTTTGTTTCAACTCCTGTCATGGCCTTCCTTCTGGCTACAAGCGGTTAATTAGTCTCTTCATTCATCACATATTCTAACCCCCAGACATATCCTGTACCTGATCTCAGATAGAAATGTTTAAACCACTGCCTAATTATAGACAAGACTCTTTTAACTCCTGCATGTTAAGCATATTGTCTCTGCTCTCAATTTGCTATGTAGAAAACTACATTGAAAACCTTGCCAGAATTTTTTTAAAAAAAGATGAATGACGCCACTTACATTTATCCGCCTATTTTTTTAATAAGAAAAATAAAAGAAAGCTTAGGAGATTAGTTTCCTTATTAAAACTTATCTGTATATTCTACTACTTTAAACAAAGCAATTATCCAAGTAACTTTTAAACCCTCTTTGGACAGTTATTCCAATACTCCAGAGCTGGAAGCATGGACCAGATGAGTATATATTACATTTCTACTAATTTAATTGAAATACAGAAGCTCAAACATTTTAAAATTAAAAAACTAATTTATTTTTTAAAAGCCAGAAAAAAGTTCAAATACTTTCGTATAGGAAAACAGCACTTTTCAAAATGTATTTGCAGTTAGGAAATGCACCTAGTAGAAAAATGTCCCAGTTACATATATTATAATTGGAGGCATTAGCAATGTGTTATTCATGTATCTAGAGGTAAGCTTGGGATCAAGGGTCTGGGATCTCCTCTAGAATTCTTAAATTGGCCTTTCATCTGATTTTACTCAAAACATATTTATCATCACTTTCTTCAGCCCTGCAATAAAGTAGTAGATAAATAATAAATAAGTGGCCTTTTGTTTATACCATGGGCTGGAATCTCAGCATCATTGCTTTAGTCTTTGTCTATAAACAGAGATAGGACCCAAAGGTATTAAAGTTATTGTGGATCATGAGGCAGAATATCCCACAAGTTCTTTTCCCTTCCTCCTTTTGCAGTAAAGATTCAGTAATATTATAAAATAAGCAACCATTTTATATGCATACATAACACCTCAAATCTGTTGTCTGAGGCAGACATCCTTTTTACCTAATGATAGTATACTGTATATTTGCATGCAATGATCAGATGAGACATTAGTCAGTGTTGCATTCTTTCTACAGACTGGATATTTTTACATCTAGCTGTTTTCCAAAGCATTGACATCAACTCCCAGAATTTGTGATCATGTGCCTGCTAGTTGGAAAAGTTGGGTGTTGAAATTGACACATCTGGAAATTTCCCAGGTTGAGAAACACGAATGTAGTCCATTACTGCCAGATTTATAGCAGCCTCCTATAGATACAAACAGGGAAACGTTTCCTGATACTTAACTGAAAAAAAAGCAGGGAGGATTGAAACTGAGCCTATATTGTGCTCTGATCCCTTCATCATGCTGTATGTGTGTAAGCCTAAAAGTGACAAGCTTCTGCAACTTGTATTTTTGAGTTAAGTATCATCTTACATACATAACTCTTCACAATTCAGTTGGCCTCCTAAAAAGAGTCTGAAATAGCATGAATTCTTCAATTACTTTTAATTATCTCATAGGTCACCTGAATGATAAGGGGAGAAAAGACAATACAATCTCAGTCTATTGCTATTGCATCTGCTGTTTATACCGTCTGTCCTCATGTTCCTCTGGCTTCATGGATTTTTCTAATGATTTATAAGCAGTTGACAAAAGGGCTTTTTCAATCTAATGAACTTTAAACTGTCTCCACCAACAAGTAGATTTTTTACTCATCTGTCTGAGTCAACTGAAAACAATAATATCATGAAATTTTGTTTGACCATAGTTAGGTTAGGTTGGTTATAGGAAGTGAAGGACTCTGCATGTATTTGAGTCTACATCTCAAAGAGAATGCCAATTCATGCTCACCTTTTCTCATCCATTGCAGAACCTCAGTTAACCCTTTGTCCTAATAATAATTGGGGCAGGTGTGGAATTTAAATATAAATTCACATTTAACTGATAGATGGAAATGGTAACAAAAAGAAGCAAATAAATCACTTTACACAGAGGACATGCATTGGATCATGAGAACTGTCTTCTTGAATTCCCTAAAGAACACATTCATTTACACCATTACATCTGTTTGTTTGCATCAACATATGTTCACTTCACAGAAAGGTATGGCAATGTGTCAACAATCATATTGAATAAATTATTCCAAAATTAAATCTCCCAAACTCATTTCCTCATCATAGTTTTGTGCATTCATAAGTCCATGGACTTTAGCAAAATAATAAAGGTAGTCTCTTTTAGATGGCATTGAATGAAAATCTCAATGACTCAAATAGCTGTTTACAAGCAGTATTCAATCATTGTATTTATTATTATTTGCTTGTACAAATTGTTTTTATATGTGTTTTAGTCTTGTATATTGAGAGCTGTCTAGAATTTCTGGCACAAATGCAGGTAAGAAAGTAAAACATTCAAGTGTATGAGCCTGCAGTCACCCATGGGCCATGGCTCTCTAACAATTTGTCAATCTACAACCTTTAAACATTAAGTGGACTCTGAGTTCAGGAATGACAACCTGGGTTCTTATAATTTTTTTCATAGGAAATCGGACCTCCTACTAAATTAGCAAGAAAAAGGAGAAAGGCAGAGATTTTAAAAGAACTCTAGGAAGGAAGGAAGAAGAGCATTTCAGGGTTTCATGTAGATGAATTGTCCAACACACAATTGGCTCTTGTGGTTTTCTTGTTCCCAGGAGATCCTGGGTGAAGCAGGGAGAGACCCATGAAAGAATAAATGAACTGCCATGGGACAAACCTATCCTTCACAGAAAGTTTCTATGAAGGGTTGAAGACAAAGAAGTCAGCAAGAGTGAACTAGAATGCTAACTAGCATAACTATCAGTGAACTGGGAAAAATAGTTGCAGCTATTGGGCAAAATAGCCCCGCTGTCACCCCATTTTCCGCATGCATTCATACGTTCACTCAGAACTTAATCACAAACAGCCAAGCTATTGTTGCTACTGCTGGATAATTGAACCAGGCCCTGGTATTTTCAAGGCTATGCTATTGTGCAGAAACAGCCTCAGCCTACTCAGGCTCTCTACTGACAAAAGCAAATGCTAGGTCAGAGTGGGGAGATGTACTGTATGAAGAAGGTACATGATAAGCAAGTCACAGACAGGGAAGTAGAGGCAATATCTGGAGATTGGCAGCTGTTAAAAACGAGCAATAGGACCATCATTAAACTGCCAGGATCACAGCGAGTCACTTATCCTGGTGGAAGGCCTGCTTGGAGCTTTGCCAAGAGATTGGTAGCAATTAGAAAATCAACCACACTGAAGTAGCTCCTCATCCCAACAACTATAAGAACCTTTGGAAGGAGGCAATGGTTGTATGCTATTTTACAGTTGTATGTTACAATTATTATTAAAGACATATTTATACGTGTCATCACCTTGCAAATCCCAGAAGTATGGCGACAAATAGACACAAAGTATATGATGCAATGAAGCATTGTGCACAGATTTGCTGTACTATGTGGTACGTCCTATGAAAGCAAAGAACTCTCACATCCCATACTCATATTTGAATGGGACGTATGGATAAAACACAAGGATAACATTAGTCCCATTTAGTCAAAACTGGAGACTACACACACAACATGGTGCACTTCACCAAGATGTTTTACTTTAGTATTAGAGAAGTAATTTGTTTTATAATGTCTAGGCAGCTGCTCCTAACTCAGGCTACAATAACAGAATGCTGCCTAGAATCAAAGCTAAAGGATTGTGCTGCTTTGTTTGCTGACACAAGTAGTCTGTCATAGGCGTGTCTTAAATCAAAATCCTAAACACCCACAAATCCCAGTGGCATTTCCCCTTCAAAATCATGAAACCTGCCCTTCCCATTGTGAAAGCACACAATTATTACATCTTCTTTTTAACACATGCATAAGAACATACACACTTCCTTTGTCTCAAATCCTTTTCCCTCCTCTCTGTTCTCCCACTAACTGCTGATCTATTTCACTTGATTAGTTTCTTCTGCCCATCCCCTTGGCTTTGTAAATCCTCGGGAATGAAGGAGAATATACATGTCCCAGGATAAAGTTGCAGGATCCAATCTGGGTCAGTCACTGGGTCTCCCACATCTGTCCCTCAATTTCCCCTTCATTGACTTTGTTTCTCAGTGGTTTTTGAAGGCTTCCTCCTGCTGACTTTTCTGCTCCCCTACCCAAATCATCCAGCCTGCAATTAAACAGCTTCCCAGGTTTGGATTTCTTTGTTTTCAGATTTAACTAGAGGGCTCAGCTGGAAAGCAGAAAAGACCCCGAGAAAACAGAGCAAGGAGTGGTAGCTGTAAGTATTCATTATGTCAATTGTTTTTACATTATGAAGAGGGATATGTAACAAATTGCATTTTAGTTCCAGTTTAAAAGGTATTAATTCCCCAACATCACCCATTTTTATTAATTATATAACCTTTTAATAAAGCACCAAACATAAACATTGCCGAAATTTTCATCTAAAGCATAGATACAAACATATTTTCAAACCATCATCTTCTTCCATGTTAGAAGATCCTGCATTCCCTCTAATTCTGTGTGATACCATATAACACTAAAGCGTCTGGGAAATCCTTCTGATGCAACATGAAAATAGCTATGAATTTTCTATATTTGCATAAAGATGCCTGTGCCCTTCCTTTTTTAGTTACCATACTAGTTAGTGAGGAATTGAAATTACAGGATGAAACCTATAATCCTGTTTTGTTCTGAATGCTAAAATTACAAGAGTCACTTCTTATTTTTCTTCCCCTTGAACCTCTGCCCACTTTCTTCATGCAACTGCTCTCAATTAAAAATTTCTTAGACTAGTAGGAAATGATGGGAATAGTTCTCAAGGCAGACAAATTAAAAGCTTGGTTAATTTATTTCTGTATGAAATCTGGACCCTTCCCCCAACAAAATGTTCACTAAACATTTTCCTTGAACTTCTAGAGAAAGCACAATAAGCATCTCCCCTGGCAGCCATTGACCTTGGGGCAGGATAGCTTCATGGGTATCTTTTCTGCTGATGAAAAAGCCTTTTTTGTCTAGTGCCAGAACTTGGCATTTCAAGGTGACAATGTTTGAAAGGCCTTTTTTTCATTAGATATTTCTGTTATTTGAGCGATCTGGCAAGCTCATTTCACCCTGTATCTCCATGCTTTTCTGCTGCTCCAAGGCCATGATTTACACAGACATTTCCTATACCACAAAACACTTGATTTTTTCACACAGAATGGCACATTCAGGACACCTTTGGCTTAGCAACTTGTGCAGTCGCCACACGAAGGAATGGATTCTACTAAGGGTCTATGGGCAGGGAAAGCACAAAGCCTAACTCCAATCCATTAAAACTGCCATGGGTTCCTAGTTTCTAACATGGCAAATCAGAAAAGAAGACAATTAGGAACAATGTCTTGTTACTTTGTGTAAAATACTGTGAGGACAGATGAGGCGCAGGCAGCTGAGGTAACGAGGAACAGCATTTATTAATAAGAACTAGGTAAGAAGACAACTATATACAATTCAGCACCATGCCCTGCTTGACAGCTATTTATACAGGAGCTGTCAAGCAGGGCAACCAATAGCAAACAGCAGAAAAACCCACTTCCAGCCAGGCGCACCTTAGCCAATAGGCGCAAGCCTTTGGTTGCTGGGCTGTCAGTCGTATGTTGAGGACTTGCAACCGGTTGTAAGTCAAGGACCCATGACTGGTCGCAAGTTGAGGACACAACACTTTGTAATAATGTATTCTTCATAGGGCTGCCTATGAAACATGTTCAAAAGTTATCAAAGTGTACATGACCAAAAAAACACTCCTTAAGGAGATTTTAGAGACCTTAGAATCATAAAAAGAACATTTTTGAATTTTGACAATTTAAGTTGCCAAATTTGTTGTATAAAACAAAACCTAACCAGAGCAATAGAAAATGATTGTGTTGTTGGTTTGAGCTTTGAGCTTGGCGATTTGGTTGCAAACGTTTGTCCCTATTAAAGGAGATTGTGATTGTTTTGGATTGTGCTTGTCTGGGGGAGCCCTGGCCTTTAAATACCTTTCTGAGTCCTGATCTGATTTCGGGTTGTGTGATTGGCTGGCTGTAGTTGCTGAGCCATAGTCCTTAGTTATAAGTACGGTTCGTGTGATATAAATTAGTGCTTGGTGTTGTTGTTTTGATGTCTTCTGATGATGTCGTGGTCTGGTTTTGGGTTGATTTGATTGGCTACGTGTCATGTGGTCCAATTTCTTGTGATCTGTCAAGTTATAACTTTGTTTGTAGCATATCTGTTTGTTGATCTTTAAATGCTGCCTTCGGGATCATGGTTGATGTTGTTCTTTTGTTCTAAGTGGTTAGTAGATTGGGTTAATGTCAATGTGTCTGTTTATTGATTTTTTGGTAGAAAACCAGGCTTCCAGGAATTCACTTTCTCTCCTTGACTTTGCCTGGGTTGCAACTGTGGTCCCGGTTAGATCCTGAAATCAGATCAGGACTCAGAAATATATTTAAAGGGCAGTGTCTGTCAATAAACAGACAAGCACAAGCCAAAGTACACTGAAGATGTCTCCTCGAATGGGGACAAAATGTTTGCAATGAAATCACCAAGCTCAGAGTTCAAACCAACGCCATAACTACCAATCTAAGCTACTAATATTCAGACATAAAAAATGATGCTAGATGCACTTCTATTTCAGTCTTCCTACTGTAGGAAACATTGTAAGAATCAAACTGTAATGAAAAGTTAAATATATTCTATTTAAGGTGCATGTTTTTTTAAAAAAAAGGTGCTCCTTGTATAGTGACCACATTTGGGACTGACAACTGTGTTATGAAGCAAAGTGGTCACTAGATGGAAAATTAGATGACCATGACTGTGCTTTTCTTTTACCCACTCCTCCATCCGTTGAAATACTAACCCTTAGCCAGCTTGCAGCTACTAACTGTAACTGATAAGACTGATCACCTACTATACCTCTTGTTTTTGTTTTTCTCCTAATTATTTTACTTCAGTTTGCCTTTTTCTCCACTTCCCCACTCTTTGAAATGCTCTCCAATCACTGGGATAATTAGCAAGAAGCAAATTAATATTTACATTCATTGGAAAGCAGACATGCTCAGAGATGAGACCCATGAGCATACTACATTAATAGTCTTGTGAATTTCCCACTGCATGTCTGCTTACTCTCTTGTAATTCCTTCCTCTCCAGTCCCTCCACGCATTAAGGAAGGGAGAAAAAAGTAGATGAGGCATAAGAGATGGCCTAAATTGCTTGGGTTCTGTATTTTCCCCTCCTCGCAGAGTGGACAGATTGCTTAAACAACTGAGAACAGTAAAAATTATACCAGAATGTTTCCATAGCACTCTCAAAGCTGCTGACACCTCCATATTCCTTTCAATGTGTTCCCTATTGTTGCCTGCTTATTCTGTTGTATTTCCTTCCTCTACAATTTCTTCACTTTGCAAGAAATAAAAAAAAGCAAAACAACAGGTTAGACGCCAGGTAACATATATTGACTATAATGGTGTGCATGTGCCTATGAATTAATGTTTGCATTTACATTCATCAGGAAGGAAGGAATTACAAAAGAGTAAGCAGGCACACTATGGAGAATGCACATTTAAAAGAATATGCTAATATTCCTTAAGAGGCCAAAAAAAGACTTCAAGATGAAATTAGGGTTAGCCAACACTCCAAGCTGGCTGCAGGGTTCTAATAGTGAACTTGCAACAGAGAGAGGGAGGGAGGGAGGGAGAGAGAGACAGAGAGACAGAGAGACAGAGAGAAATGAATGCTATGAAGGTCATAAATGTTGCTCTTGGTTGCAAAGTTACTTACAACCAAGAGACACATTTATAACACAGTTGTAACTGCAAATGGTCATTATCAGTCACTGAACAAAGGTGTCTATATTTTGCTTTATTAAGATGATGTTTTTTTAATTCTGCAGTATTTTATACTATCAGTTTATGTACATCTATAGACATTGCAGACAAAATTGTTCATTCACTAATTCTTAGGACCCTGCTTTGCAATTCAAGAATATTAAACAATCATACAGGGCTCTCAAAGTTAAAATGGGTTTACAATAATTGTTTATAAGCTATTCAAAAGTTAGACAAAGGATAAATATATAATACCTTAACATATATGAAATTCAAACATAGCATAAGGCAAGCAAGCTGAAGTCTGATGAATTTCACTTTGAGACATAACTTTAAAAGCAAATCAAAACATTGATTACAATATTGGAAACCACAGCTGTTGAATCAAATGATCTCGCTATGAAATTAACATTTGCAGAGCCCATCCAAAGTGAATATATCCAGCAGATATCTGTGAAGTTAAAAATTAAGGCACAGAAAACTGTGATTCCAACACATTTACAGAACACAAATTGGATAGTATAACAAATAATCTGATGGAAGTACATTGTAGATTCTCTGAATTAATTTTACAACGTGTTAGCTGGAAATTACACTAGTTGGGAAAAAGTCCTAGAACCCACTGTCTGAATACTATAAAAGATGAGACCAGAATGACTATGGCAGATTTGAAGAAGACAGTGAGAGACAGAGGGGTATGGAGAGTGTTGATCCATAGAGTGGCTGAGGGTCAGACATAACTGAATGATTGACAAGGACAAAATTATGACTAGAGCCATTCTCACTAAATACTGTAATTTCCAAAAGGTCTATCTTATTCCTAGTATATTTGCCTTAATGCAAATGTCTCTCCTTTGTATCAGCCCTGAAATCTTGCCTTGATCTCTTTGGAGAGTCACTTCCTGAACAAACCAATAAACAAAATGGATGATGGAAACAGATGTTCCACATTTTATTCCTCAGTCAAATTATTGGATTTTTTTAAAAAAAGATTCTCTTTGTTCTTATGAAATTAAATATTGCTGGAGGAAGAAAATATGAAAAAGAATATCAAGACATAATTCATTCACTGCATATCAACATGACGTTCCTAGTTTTGATTTTCCAACACACATACACATGGTTTTATCTCTATGGCTTCAAGGATCCTTCAAAGAACTTTTGTACAATAATTAACTCTCACATTTTGTAAGCAGCATCTAGAATCCTGTTTTTAAAAGGTTGCCAATCTACAACCCTTGGGTTGTATGTGCCACCCCAGCATGTCAACACCCAGCCTATCTAAAGACAAATCTTCTCACTATTTTTAAAAACTTGTTATTTTAGGACTGGAGTATTCAGTGGGAAAGCCAGATGCCTTAAACAAGTTGTTAAAATATTTCAAAGGTGCTTTTTTCAAAAAGCAACTGAACTTGTTTTTCCTTAAAGACATTTTGCTTCTCATCCAAGAAGCTTCTTCAGTTGAATAACCATGACCTGGATGACTGAACTCCACAATGGATTTTACTAAAGACTCCAATTCCCAAGCTCTTTGTAGTAAGGTACAGTCTAACAGAAATAGCAACACAATTTAAGTTAACTATTTCTACATGTGCACATTGTAAGTCTAAGCTATAATTATGATGGAATCATACTTTTGAATAAAAGAACGATATTGAGATTAAATAGGTTTCTGTATAGAGTATGTATATGTCTCTGCATAACATACACATTCCTGTGCACACATACAGACCACCTACCTAGATAAATTTTTAATTTGTACATACTTAATTTGTGTATCATCAAAATTTAATATTATTATCATATTAAAGTCTATTGTATGATTTTTATAGAAAAATACATGTGTATTATGTTCAGTCTTTACCCACAAAGTTATAATCATTATATCTGACATTATATTGCTTCCAGGCACTTATTCCAGCATAAACATTTTAATTGACTTTTTAATGAGTCTTGATTTAACCAAGTTTTCTAGGAATAACAGTTTCTGCAGTATTCCTGCCTATCAGGCAGATGGTCCAGTTGCTTTTTTTTAAGTATCATCATCATCTTACTGTAAATTATATTTAAACATTTTAACAGATATTCTTTTTGTCAACATTTAATTATTGCCATCTTAATTTTACATTAGTATCTGAAATGATCTGCTTAGACTGATGGCCTTTTGTCACATGCATCTAACCATGATACGAATGTGTACTGACTACCTTTGCATTCTGTCACATTCCTCTGATAGCGCCTTCATCCCCACCTCAGCTATGACCAGAAATTTAAACTACCCATTCTGATTTCACTTTCCATTGAGGATGATCTGCCACACTTCCTATTCCATATTGGTGATGGCACAATCCTGCATATAATCCTATACAAAGATCTGCATGGAATGGGATAAGCCAGTCATGCTTTGATCAGATTAGGCCACTTCTCTTGTTTTCCAAGAAGTCCTTGACACCTCACAAAAGACACCTTATCTATGGGGTGCTTCACTGTGCCACCACACCCCACTTATCAGTTGTCTCAAAATCAATAATAGACTATATCCATGTCTCTAACCACTTGTCAAAATCATCCACAGATCAGAACACTCCCGCCAGCCAGCTGATTTTTGGGTCTTTGCCATGCATCCAGGAGATGTGCGCGCATGCACCAGAGGGTTGCACACAGAGGGGGAAGGGGGTCATGTACACATGCAAGGGGGAGTGGGAGTGCAGGGGGTGGGGGGTGGGTGCCCACATGGCCCATTTTTGGTCCCAGAAGGCTTCAGGGAGACATGCTACGCCCATGCATAGGGATGGTTGCGTGCATGCATGAGACAGGGTGAGCATGGGAGGCTCATTGCATTATTGGTGTGGGCACGTGCTCGCATGTGCGGGGGGGGCTCATTGCATTATTGGTGTGGGCACACGTGCATGCACACACAATTTTGGCACGCAAGGAGAAAAATGTTAGCCATCACTGGTATAGACTGCTTTAACATAAGTAGTAGGGAAAAGCTCTTCATAAAGAAATATTAGCAAAACCTGTTTTATAATTAACTTAGATACATTTAAATCTCAACACAGTTTTTCTTAAAGCTTGATAAAATTAATATCATCATATATTTGTCTTCTGAGAAGGAGTCCCACACAAGGCTCTGATATTCAAAAATTACACCCAAAAAAATGGAACTTTCTTACTGATCCTATTTGCTCCTGAATCTTTCCCAAAAATACACCAAATACTTCTGACAAATAGAAGGAGCTGTATAAATTTAGCTTTGAGAAAAGTCAACTGTTGGGGGGAATTGATACTACTGATTTATAGATTACATTAGATTAATTTTGATTAGATTCCCAAAATATATTAAATAATACCATATAAAAATCAAGACTGGTTCTCTTTTCCCAGAGAAATTATGAAATAGTGGGTTTTAGTTATGAAAGACACATTGCAATTGACTCTTAAAACACATATATTCCTAAGACTAAGAGCAATTCAACAATGGATTTAGCTAATAGATTGCTGGGCTTCCCTTCAATGTATGATGTGTTCAGATGGTGGCCAGTCAGCCTTCTGTCTGTGATACTTTCATCTACAGAATATTCCTGCATTGAGCAGGGATTGAACTCAATTGCCTCAATATTCTCTTTCAGTAATTCTGTAAGTCCATCCTATGATTCTACAATGAAATCATTGTCTTTAACACGCAATTCAAATATATACTGTCAAAGATGAGAGCCAAATATTGCTAGAGAATAATAGACTGTTGAATAAACAAATGGCCAGATAGAAGCAGATGCAGGGGCCTATTTCTAACATATATTTGAACGTGAGATATTGCAATTTAGGAGCACACAAATCTCTCCAGAAGGAAACGATTTCACAAGAACAAGCAATAAATAAATGGATGTAAACACTGACATTTAAATTTGTTGAGCTACTCAATAATACTTGGACAAAAGCCCAGGAAGTGTTTAAAATTTAAGCAACTCAGCCAATTTACTACTAAGTTCAGTTGGATCCAGCATATATTTCCTCTTACCCATCTTACATCACCTTTTGGGGTGGGCCACATCAAGAAGTCAAGACAAAGTCAATTGCAAATTTTCAACCTATCAGAAAGACAAAAATGCAAATCCCAGAAATAAAAAAGGAGATTGGACACTAATAAGGTTAGAAGGGTTTTGTTGATTGTGGAGATGTTCCTATGGTTGACCTTGGACTTAAAAAAATGTCTCCAGGACATTAAAAAGGTTTATGCAACAACAAAAAGGCCAGAATCTCTGCCATATAAAATTACTAAATAAACTTTTAAAATGTATGTTAAACTGAAGCAATTTCTTTTTTATTTCAGAGTTCATCTACCCCAGTGTTACTTGGTGGGGGGGGGAGCTTTGGTTCAGGTTCTTGTTTGATAAAATAGTCTCTTTTTTCCAGATCAAAGAATTGTTGTTATTTTCATTTCTCTAGTGCAAAGTCAAAAGTGGAAAATGTCATAGTGGCTCCATAGAAATTATTAGTTTTATGAATCTTATTATTCTCAAATTCCCAAATCATTCCTGAATGGCCTGGATGCCAAATACTGTCAGCTGGAGACAATATACTATATATTAAGATGCAGAATGACAAGTTAAAGTAAGGAAAGCAGATTTCATTTGAAGAAACATTAATCAACTATTAGATCTTTTGAAGTGCACTTTCCTTCAAAGCCAGCTTTGTTAACAAGATGAATTAGGATTGTCAATGAATTAAAAAATAGGATCTCTTCCTTGCCAGATGGACCTTTTAAAATAGGTTAGACAACTTGACATTCAAACAGAAGACCAAAAAAAAGACAAGTTGTGCATTCTAATATTGAGTATGTGAATGGAGCAGGTGACGCAGAGGAGCTTGACAAGGTGATGCCACCTGAACTGCCACTCTTGGAGCCAAGAATGAAAGGGGCTTAAGCACCTGCAAGATTGAAGAAACCTATTTCACCCTTTGAAGGCTCTAAGACAGAGGTTCCCAGACCAGTATCAGGCTGTAGCCCATTGGGAACTGAGTTGCGCAAGCAGCAGGCGAGTCCATGGAGCTTTATTTGCACATGTGCAGGTTTAGGTTACACCGTGGCACGACAAAACCGCGCTCGTCAAAATAGCGGTGATAAAATCGCGGCACTAAAGCCGCGACGTCATCACTGCACGTCATCACTGCCGCGACAACAGCACGGCAACAGAAGGGCGCTTTAAAACGGCGCCGCAGCAGAAAGCCGATTTCAATTAAGGTAAGGGTTAGGATTAGGTTTAGGGGTTTGTTTTAGGGTTAGGTTTAGGGTTAGGTTTAGGGTTAGGGTTAGGTTTAGCGTTAGGTTTAGCGTTAGGTTTAGCGTTAGGGTTAGGGTTAGGGTTAGGGTTAGGGTTAGGGTTAGGGTTAGGTTTAGGGTACTGAGTGCTTGGGAATGCGCGGATTTGCCCTCCGCGATTATGTCATCGCGGTAGGGTCACGTTTTTCCTTAGCGCTTCGAACGGCACGAATTAGTCTTCGCGCTTATGTCTCCGCGGATAAGGGCTTCACGGATTTGTGGTGGAACCAGGTTACATACACAAAACCATCCCTTTCCACCACCACCATCACCACTGCCGGTTCATAGAGCCAAAAATGTTGGGGACCATTGCTTTAAGATCAATGGGAGGAAAAGGACTGGCACATATTTTATCCCATTCAACACAAAATCCAGGAAAAGATTAATTAATTCAAAGATGCAAAAAATTCAGCTGAGAGATGCAAAGAGAGTTTGTGGTCTGCATTTTTTTTAATGCTTGTATTTGTCTACTTTTTTCATTACTCCCATGGAATTGGAATGCTGACTAAGTTTTAATGGGATATCTTTACTGTACCAAGATTCAGTACAATCTTTCTGGATCATTAGCATTTTCTTTGTCCCTTTCACTCTTGCTGAACCTGAGTTAATGCTTGGACATGATGGGTCCATTATCTGTTTTCATAATTCTCAAATAAATAGTCCCCTTTGTGTTTGAACTATTGATTCTGCCAATATGGTGAAAACAGGGAATTTATTATCAAAGGCAAACATAAAAGTATTCTATTTATGTTCTTCTGTAGAAGAGGGACTTATGTCTTAGAAACAAATCCTATGCAATACAGCCATGGCCATGAATAACTATACAGCCCTGGGTGGAAGGGAATGTTAAAGAGAAGAAAATCAGAGGCTACAGGTTCAGATGCTATAATTTCATAATAATCAAAAGAACTCACAATGATTTGTCTTCAGGCTTTCTAAGTTTCCAGCTCTGCAGAGACCTAAACAGAGGTACTGGGTATTAGATGTTTTGAAGTTTTGAATCTTGGTGGAATAAGGAACCACCAATGGAAAATTAGTGAGTAAGGAAGCTTAAGCATTCTTTTCTGTGCTTTCTTCAATACAATTCATCTTTTTATCAAGGTACTTTACAAGGAACAAAAGTTCATCAGGGTGCCACTCTTAGATTTCAATATTATTTGCAAGGTAAAAACGAACAGATCTGTAAATATTGTTCTGTTGTCAAACTACTGGACAAGCACTAAACTGAGAATATAAGAAGCCAAATCAATTATCAGTG